>NC_056736.1:370170324-370240324 GCF_019279795.1 Protopterus annectens | reverse complement strand
ATGAAGAGGAATTTTCCCCTTTCAATATGACAATGACCCCAAGCATGCATCCAAATCAACAAAAGAATGGCTTCATCAGAAGAAAATTAAAGTTTTGCAATGGCCATGCCAGAGCCCAATCCTAAATCCAATAGAAAATCTGTGGGGTGACCTGAAGAGGGCTGTGCATAAGAGATGCCCTTGCAGTTTGACAAATTTCGAGCACTTTTGCAAGGAAGAGTGGGCAAATATTGCCAAGTCAAGATGTGCCATGCTGATAGACTCCTACCCAAGAAGACTGAATGTTGTAATTAAATCAAAAGGTGCTTCAACAAAGTATTAGTTTAAGGGTGTGCACACTTATGCAACCGGCATATTGTACATTTTTTTATTTTTTTATACTTTTTCCCCCCAACAGATTTGATTGTTTTTCACTTGAATTGTACAGGTTATAGGTCACATTAAAGGTGGGAAAAGTTTTAAAATGAATTGTGGTGCCATTTTTTTTATATCAGAAAAAACTTTCATTTTAACATGGGTGTGTAAACATTTTATATCCACTGTGTATGCGTATATATGTGTGTATGTGTGTGTGTATGTGCACGCGTGCATGTATATTCTCACTGACGAGGTGAAATAGAGTGGACCTAAAATCTGTCGTTTCAGGATTTTTCAGCTATCGACCGTGAACAAGTCACTTAACCAGACGTTGCTTCTGAGTTGCCCCTGAAAAAGGGACTGTGTCCAGTGGGCCTACCTAGTTAACAAATGGGTAGTAGTAAGTGGTTTGCCCTTGGAGTCAGTAATTAAGCTGTGAATATATTAAATATGTTAAAGAAAGTTAGTTTGAAAGCTGTTTGCTTCAGGACTACTACCAAGAGCCATAAGATGTGCAGTAAGAGTAGAATAGGAGAGTATGTTGAGTGCTTTTGAAAGACTGAGATACTTGGAGCCACCAAGTACGTCACTGTTATGTGTTTTTCATCTCTATCTCCACCTCCTGACTGGTTTGCCAGCATGACGCACTAGAACTACTCCAGGTGCAACTGACAATTGGTAAGACACCCATCCAAGTTATAGCCAGCTGTAGACCTCCCTCCATGACTCAGGACACCCACTCCTCCTACCTAGACCTACTTGACTCCATCAAGGTACCCCCAACACCTTGATCCTTGGTGACTTCAACTACCCCACCATAGACTGGATGAACTGTTCCTGCACTAATGCACTTGCCCAACTATTCTTTGTCTTCATTAATTCTAATGCACTAGACCAGCTCGTCTCATCCCCCGCAAGGGGAGATGACATTCTGGAGTTTGTTCTCACCAGCATGAGCAACCATTGCACCACCCCATAGTAAGTTCTTCCCTGGTGAGATCAGACCATAGGTCTGTCTCAATCAAAGTTTCTACCCCACCCACCCCACCCAGCCATAACGCTACAAAACTTCTCAAAAGCTGAGTACAACCTTCTAAGGAAGGGTATCATAGCTTCACACCACCATCCACCTCATAGGATGCAGACAACTATGCTGAACAGTACGTCAGTGCAGTGTACTAGCACCTGTACAACTGCATGGACTCAGCCATACCCAACAGAACTAAAACCTGCTCCTCAAGGAAACACAAACCTATCTGGTGGACATCCTCTGTCAACAGGCTTTACAACAAAAAAAGAAACTGTTGTCCAAGGGTAAAAAGGCACAAATTCCCAATTGGAAAAACTCCCTCCTTAGCCTCAAGCAAATTAGATCACTAGTGAAAACCTCCAAAGCCAATTATGAAGTGAAAATAGCCTCCATACAAAGAGTAATCACAAAGCCTTCTTCAGTTACGTCAGGAACCTCCATGGCAAAGCCCAGGTTTGTTCCGAATTAGTTCATAATGGTACCACTTACTGATCCTGTTGACTTAGCTAACCTGCTAGCAGATAGGGTCAGAGCAAACTTCACCCCCCGTCCCCCCAAAGGCCCATTTGACATCCCCGATACGTGTCCCACACCTCACATCTCCATTGATCACGTGTTAAAGGCCCTGTCAAAGGCAAAGAACACAGCTTCCATGGGACCTGATAGTTTCCCAGGCTGTATTCTGCACTATCTCCAGCAAGAACTAGCTTCGCCATTGAGCACCCTATTCAGCTACAGCCTAAGTACAGGCTTCATCCCAGTAGAGTGGAAAACTGCCATTGTCATCCCCTTGTACCAAGGTGGTGCCACTACTGACCCCCGGAAACTATTGTCCCATTAGCTTGACAAGTTTGATCTGTAAAGCCATGGAGCGTATTATTATGGACCTCATAAACAAGGACATAGGCAGTCTCCATGCACTTGACCCCACCCAGTTCGGATTTGTCAAGGGCAGATCTTGCCTGTTAAACCTTGTTGACTTTTTTTGAGACTTTCACCAAGACCCTGGATGAGGGAAGTCCATATGTACAGCTTACCTTGACTTGGCCAAAGGCTTTGACACAATCCCCCACATGGGCATCCTCGAAAAGTAAGCACATCTTGGCATAAATCCCAATCTCGTCAGGTGGGTGGTCAGCTGGCTCTCCGATAGGACCCACAAGGTCAAAATATGTGTCTCCACCACTGACAGCAGACCTGTCACTAGTGGTGTTCCCCAGAAATCTGTCCTGTGACCCCTCCTGTTTGACATCTACTTCTCAGAGTCCAGGCAAAGGGAAAAGCCCTGTGGCTGATCAAGTTTGCGGATGACTGTGAGTTGTGTGCTGTCATTGACTCCCCAAATGATAACAATACTACAAGAGGGTCTCACAGCAACAAATGATTGGTCATGGCCTTAAGTTAAATGCAAAAAAAAAAAATGTATTATCTTACCATTACCATTCGACAAAAACACAGCCCCTACTGATTACATCACTGGCAACCCCTTAAGCACACAGCCTGTAGTGAGAAACCTGGGTACACAGGTTGACTGCAGTCTCGCATTCCATCATGATGTAGCGGCAATGGTCAGAAAAGCATTTTACATGGTTCATCTCATAAGTAAAGGGATTGCATCCAAAAAAGGAGCTTATTACTTCTCTGTACTCCTTACTCATTAGGCCAGTAAATGAGTACAGTGCCCCTTTTGGTTTGTAGCTCTGTAACCATCTGCACCAGCTGGAAAGGCCACAGAAATACCTCACAAAGAGAATCCATGGCCTTTAATACCTGTCCTATGTGGACAGGCTTAAATCACTATCACTCTACTCAGTATTGTACTGTTTGCTCAGAGTTGAGCTGTGTCTAGCCTACAAGGCAGTCTCGGACCCTGCCCTACTAGAAATGCTCCATATCTGCAAGTGTAACTCCTCGTGTTTTACCAGATCGAAAGGCCTAAATCTAATATGCAACATTAACAAAACCTGCTGGAGAGATGGGTTTGTCTCTCAGACGCTGCCTCATCTCTGGAATAGACTGCCCATACCCATCAGAGTACGTCGCTGACCCTCTTCAGGCACAACCTTGATGAGTGGATGAGAAACCACAAATTTGTCCCAAGGGTCCCACCTATGTCCCTCATTGACAGGGTGACAGGTGTTGACTAAGGTTTCTTTTTTGAGAATAAACTCTTGGCTAGGCTTGCAAGGGCCCCAGGGCAATTAGCCTCGTAACCTCCTATGATCTATAACTGACAAAGGCCAAGATCTCCATACCTGTGTTGTAATCTGAGCAAAAATCGTGCTGAGTACACTAAAGGAGGTTATGATTGTTAGAAGTGTAGAGAGTTGTTTATACTCTCAAGAACTTTACTAAGATGAGAGAGAAGAGCAGTACATTTGCAACTGGGCAGTTTGAGTGAGTAGCAGCCTTTGTGTAGCTGCATAATAATGGAGGATTTCATTTACTGCCGTAACTTATTATTAGCACAGCACTTGATTAGTATGGAAACTGGATAACCATTCTGTTAGCTACAAGGCTGAATCAGTTTCCTTGGAGCATGTGTAGCTAGGGAGATGGGTTTAAGCTTAGTGAGAAACATCTGTATGAGTGAAAGTGGACTTGGGAGAGTTGAAAGGTAGAGGATATCTTGACTGTGAATCAGATGTCACTGTCATTCTTCCTCAACTTATAGGTTCTCAAATCCGACTCTGCAGCTTTTCAGGCTGAGAAATCGAAGCTCGAGCTCTTCCATCCTACCCGTAATGCCTCTTTCCCCAACATACCTCAGATGTTGTTTGCCGCATTTAGTGTACACTTAGAGATTTCTTCACTCCAGAGCTCTTCCAGGTTTCCGAGTGAAATTTTCAGCCAGTCCCAGTCAGTGAGTTTTAGTTAACCTTCCATAGTCTTTCTTTCTGCCTTATCTCTTCCACTAGTAGTTTCTATCTTTTGTGTCTGTAATCAGGGTTTTTCTGTCTGACTTAACTGCAGTGATGTCTGAGTCCAGGTCTGATCCTAAATCAGACAAACCACTGGTGTTTAAGAAGTGCACTTCCTGTGGGCACAAGATCCCATTGTCTGATGCCCACAGGGAGTGCATGTAGTGTCTGGAGACTTCTCACTTGGATAGCTCCTGCCCCATCTGTTCAGCTTTCCACCTGCATGCCCTGGAGGATTGGTGGAATAGGTTTATTCTTAAGGGCCTGCTTCCTTCTTCTTCCTCTTCTGCTGATGTTCTTCGTGTTTCACTGTTGCAGTCATCACACTTGGGTTATCTGCCTGCAGGTAGCCCATCATTCTGCCCGAATACCAGAGACTTAGTATTTCTGCGTCGGATGCTGTTGCTCCAGGACTGACGTCAGGTCGTCGGGGGTATAAAAACAGGCAGCCGATGCCATTACATCAGTCTTTCTTGCCAAGGAGCCTGAAGCTGAAGCAGAAGCATTTCTCAAGTGCCGGTCAGCCGCTACCTGAGTTTTCGTTTACAAATTGAATAATCCTGATGCCTTCTAAGCTAAGTACCCCGTTGGGGATCCTTTTTTCTTGCTCTAACCGATGTCAGAAAAAGTTAACAATTGTCTTGCCTGTGAAAATACCTCACAGAAATTTTCATTCTTACTGCATCACCAGTTTAGGCTCAGACCACAACATACCTCACTGTTGGTTTTGTGCCTTGTTTAACACTCGAACAATTCGTCCTCGGGTTCTCTTTGTCGCTAAATTCTTTTGCTCTCGATCTCCGTATTCTGAAATGGCTTCGGTAAGCCATCTGATGACAGATATTCCAAAAAAAATGTAAGGATAAAGAGACAGACCACATAGGTCCAGAGCTGTCGATGACTCTTCCGTTAAGCTAGTTGCCAGTCTTCCGGTACTCAGTGAGGTGCTTTCGCAGCCCCTGATGCCTGCTTCAGTGGATTTGCAGGCCTCTACCAAGACCCATTCTGAGTCCAGTATGCCGCAAACTCTTCTTCGACTATGGAATCTGCGTATGTCTCTATCTTGGGTCTGGAGGTGCTGTGCAGGCACCGGCTTCTGAGGCAGTTCTTCACTCAACCAATGTTTGACTCAAACCGACTACTACTTTTTTAAACAAAACTACAGAGTTTCTTAGGCCCAGAGTATGCACTACGCCTAGAAAACCGATGACCAAAGCGCATGCACCTGCTCCCATGTCACAAAAACAAATGCTTAGAATGGCCGAAGACCTTATTATGCTGATTAGGGGAAGTCAGCCTTCCCCTGCTAAGAGAAAGAGACCAGTCCCCTACAGCTTCTACAGGCCAGGAGTTCGATGACTCTGAGATTTCTGATTATGAGGACATGCCCTTATCTGCTTATGAGGATTCAGATGCAGAGGAATCCATTCTCTCTGCCACCCCTCCAGAGGATTTTTCTTTTGATGAAATCTTGCATACCTTAAGAGATCATTTCCACTGGGAATGCCAAGACTGTCCAAAAAGAGACTCGGAGAATTCCTAGAGTTGCCTCAGCACAGGCCTTTAGCAGTACCTCCTGTCCTGGATGTTGTTGATGTTTATATGGAATCCAGTATTACTCCTGACACTTTACCTCCTGCCCCTAGTAAACCAAACAGGTACTACAGAGTACCTGACACTCACAAATTTATTTTCAAGAATCCTACTGCTGACCCAGAAATAATTTCCCAGGGGCCTAAAGGTGTCAAGGCAACTACAGCCAAGAATCCCAGCCCATTGGACAGGGATTCCAGAGCTTTGGACAGATTGCGTAAGAAGGAATATACCTCTGCAGCTCTTGCTATTAGGGCATTGAATTGTCAGTTTCACATGCTGAAGTACCAGCAACATATTATGGAACTTAACAAAAGTGGCTACCATTACAGACTGTGCAGAAAATAAAGAATTGCAGGAGCTTATGCACTCTGCAAGCCAAGTCAACAAGCATACTTTGCAGTGTGACTTTGATGCCCTAGAAGCATCTTGCCAGGCAGCAGTCACTGGCTCTACACTGAGAAGACATGCTTGGCTCATGGAGCAGACCATGTCAAATCAAAGTTACTAGACGCTCCTTTGAATAAGGATAGTTTGTTTGGCACCCAAGCAGAAGAGGTTCATAAAAAGATGGAAGAAAAAGCTAAGTCTATGCAGACTGTTAAAGAATTCTTACAAGTGCAACCCCCTAGATTCAGTAGGCATTGCCCTTCCAAACACTGGTCCTTTCCAGCCCCCTCCAGGCCTTCTCAAACCAGTCTCAGGGGAAACAGACTACCCAGACTTCAGTCTCAGAGTATGCAGAGATCTAAGCAATGGAATGGCCCCACCCCTAAAGCAGGGAGTGGTAAGCCACCTCCTTATGGAAACGACTCACAATGGCTTCCTTACTCCACTCCCCAGCCCTGCCCAATTGCTTGTGCCCCTAGGAGGAACACTTGCCCTTCATGCAAAAAAATGGATGGCCATCACACAGGACTGGTGGGTACTCAACATTGTATCCCAGGGGTACAAATTTTATTTCCATTCAGTGCCAACCCCAAGCGGGTTTCCAGATCTTCCTCCAAACCAGTGGGCAGAGGCTCAAAGCCAAGTAGATTCCCTGTTCAATATCAGAGCTATTCAGCCGGTTCCAGTACAACAGAGGGGTCAAGGATTCTACTCCAAACTCTTCCTGGTACCCAGGAAAGAGGGCTCTTGACACCTAATCCTGGATCTTTCAATTCTCAACACCTTCCTGGTGGTACCAGAATTGAAAAGGCGTACCATGCAACAGCGTCTTCCTATGCTAGCCAAGGATGCCTGGTTTGTCACCCTAGACTTAAAAGAAGGCTGTCTGCACATCCCCATAAGGGAGTCATGCAGGAAGTGTCTATGTTTCAGGGCAGGATCTATGCATTATCAGTTCTCTGCACTTTTCACAGAATGCCTGGCTCCAGCCATTGCATACTGCAGACAGAGAAATATCCAGATTTACCCGTACTTGGACGACTGTCTGATTCAGGAGGACAGTCAGGAATTGCTGTTGCAGCACCTGATATTTGTGAAACACCTCCTCACTGCCTTGGGGTACACCATCAACGAAAATGAATCAAAACTGGTACCCAGTCAACAAAATTGTATTCCTGGGAGCAAGCTTGGACACAGCATCCCAGATGGCATTCCCCACTTCAGAAAACAAGTCTATCTGACAGCCAACTTCAAACAAATGGCCACCAGAACCCAGCTATCCACAAGAAAAAATACTGCAGGCCCTAGGGTTCATGGCCTCATGTCCACTACTAATTCCATTTGCAAGACTACATATGAGGAAACTTCAATGATACTTAAAAAGTATTTGGTGCCAACATTCTCAGGACCTGGAAACAGTCATTCCTATCATACTCCGGCTAAAGACAAAGTTCCTTTGGTGGGCAGAAACATGCAACCAGAACAAGGGACTGCCCTTTTCTCAACACCACGCCACCCAGACGTATCAGACTATGCCTGGGTAGCACACATGGATGGCAAATGCATTCAGGACCACTGGACCCTAAGTCAAATTCATCTGCACATCAACCAAAAAGAGATGCTAGCTGTGCAGAATGCCCTGACAGCTTTCAGATCCCTTCTCTTTTCATGACAACTGCTAATAAAACAGACACCACAGTTATGTGGTGCATCAACAAGCAGGGGAGAACCCACTCCTACCCACTGTGCAGGTTAGCCATGGCCCTGTGGCACATGGCCTTGGACATGCAGGTCCATCTGCAAGCTCAATTCTTGCCAGGCAAACAAAACTCACTGGCAGACGACTTAAGCAGAAATCTCCTAGACCCACACGAGTGGCAATTGGATCCCAGCATCTTCAACCTTCTGATTCAGAAATGGGGAAACCCCAGAGGTGGATCTCTTTTGCCTCCCCCTACAACCACCAGCTCAGCAAATTCTGCACCAGGAATCCTCACAGCAGGGCCTGAAAAGTGGATGCCCTATCTTTTCAGTGGGTAAATCTCTCAATCTATGCCTTTCCCCCTCTGCCCCTTCTCTCAAGAGTATTACTCAAGATAAGACAGGACAGACCAAGGACAATTCTGATTGCCCCGGAGTGGCCACACCAGCACTGGTACCCACTCCTGCACAGCATGTCACCGGTGCCACCCTGGTACCTACACCAGAACCCACCCTTGCTCTCTCAGCAGCAGGGACAGATTTGCATCCACAACTGCAAACCCTAAATCTTGCAGCCTGACGTATTCCTTGATTTCTCCCCCAGCAGCCATAAGCAAGCAGGTGCTGGATGTCATTCTTGAAGCCAGAAGACCCAGTACAAGAAAATCCTATGCTGATAAGTGGAAAAGGTTCTGCTCCTGGATTCAGTCTAAAGGAGAGGAGACAGCTCTGCCCTTCCTGCCTCTAATCCTGGATTACTTAGCAGATCTACTCCACAAAGGCCTGTCCTTCTCCTCCATTAAGATACATGCCTCAGCCATTTTGGCGCATTACAACACTGAGCCGCCTCTCTTCTCTCACCCTATTATCAAACAGTTCCTGAGAGGGACAAACAATGTAAGGCCACCAAGGAGAACACCCACCCCTGCTTGGGACCTTAACTTTGTACTGGAAAAGCTCACGTGCCCCCCCCCCCCCTTTGAACCTGCTGTTCAGCTGAGTTAAATTTCCTCTCTTGGAAAACAGAATTACTTCTGGCCATCACTTCAGCTCAGAGTGAGTGAGTTACAAGCATTTATGGCTGTGGAACCCTTCATTATTTTCCATGCTGACAGGGTTTCCCTCAGGAGTAACCCTTCCTTTATGCCTATAGTGGTGTTCAGTGTGGCTCTCAACCAATCCATCCATTTGCCAGCTTTCTTCCCTAATCCTCAAAATAAAGGGGAAAAGATCCTGCTCTCTTTGGACGTGCACAGACAGCTCAGATTCTACCTTGCTAGGACTAAGCCCCTTAGAGAATCTGACCATTTACTAGTCAGCTTTGCAACAGGGGCAGATGGCAAGGCCATTTCAAAACAAACAATTTCAAAATGGATAGCACACTGCATCCATTTCTGCTACAAGCACCATGGGAAACCAACCCCCCAGGGGAAAGAGCACATTCTACTAGGGCAACATCTACCTCTACAGCATTTCTCAGGGGAGTCCCTACCAGGGACATCCTGGAAGCTGCTACCCGGAGTTCTGTACACACCTTCACTAAGCATTACCACCTGCCTATCTTTTCCAACTCAAGGGCAGATTTTGCAACTGCAGACCTGCAAGGCATACTAGCCAGCCCTATCTCTTCTTGACTTCCTCCACCCTTCTTCAGCTTTGGAAATCTACCCAAGTGTGATGACTGCAACAGTGAAACATGAAGAACATAGTACATTTGTGTACACTTACCATAAATGTAGATGTTAGAGTGTATTCACTGTTGCAGTCCTGGTCCCTCCCTCCAGCCCCCTGTTTTTTCTCTCTCTCTCTCCTCTCAATGGCTATTACTCACCCCCTTTCAGGGGTATTGGTATTTACTTTTTACTTGTGGTGTTTTCCCCACCATAACTTAGCTCCCTATTTGGGGGGCTCCTGACATTTGGGGCAAGAAAAACTGATGCAATGGCATCTGCTGCCTGTTTTTATACCCCTGATGACCTGATGTCAGTCCCGGAGTGACAGCATCCGACGCAGAAATACTAAGTCTCTGGTATTCGAGCCGACTGAGGGCTACCTGCAGGCAGATAACCCAAGTGTGATGACTACAACAGTTAATATACTCAAACATCTACATTTATGGTAAGTGTACACAACTGTACTTTCCCTGTACATCAGTGGCTCACCCCCCCCCCCCCCCGGGAGACCCAGGAAGCCAGGAAACACTCCCTGGATATGCCTTCTACTTTGGTATCAGAGACGATAAAAAAGATGCCAAAATCTTCAGATCCAGCCTCCTTGGGGCTGATTCTGTCATCTCTCCTTGCCTGCCTCCTCCCCGGGCTGCATTTACCAGTTCGGAGCAGAGTACACTGGGATAGAGATCTCCCCACTGGAAAAGCTCTCCTAAGAAGCCATCGAGACCTCCTTCTACCACTTCTTCCAGCAGGTCCCCCTGTAGTCTATACGAGAATGAAGTGGATAAACTGATGAGGCAGTTTCTTCAGGCATAGATCCAGACGGGGGTTTTGTCAGCTCTGCCCCCCACTGGATCCATGAGCAGAATTTCCCCATTCTGCCCTGTTGCTTCTTCTGTGATTAGACCTTCGATTTCAGAGTCTGCTGGTGCTGTGGTTCTGAGAGCCGAGGCATTGTAGCCGATAGTGGTGTTCTTTTCTTCTGTGATGGCCTCCTCGATGCATTCGGCTCAGACTGCATCACTGCCTAGCATGTCTCAGTCTTGCGTCAACTCTGAAGTTTTCAGAGCTGTCACTTCCCCTTGGAGTCTCTTCTTTCGACAGCTCAGCTCCGACTCCCACTTTAGAGTGGAGGGCTCCAGGTGCCTGGGAGGCATCTCTTCTGTTGGCTTTTACTCTGGAGGGATGACCCTCAGATACTCAGAGCCCCTCGACATTCAGAGTGGTAGAGAAGGGTCCTCTGTCATCCCAGGAGAGCCTCAGTTCTTTCTCCGTTGGCACCACTCCCCACCCTCATGGATCCTGTGCTGAGGCCTCTCGTCTACCGTGGGAACAGCCAACCTTGAGAAGTCTGTAGCCCATCCCTTCAGTGGAACCCCAGTTCTCTTCTGATACCTCCCCAGAGCATCCCACCAAGGAGGTTCCTTAGAAGAGACATTGTAAAAGGAGGCACCGGGATTCCCCCAGGAATACCTCATTACTGATACTGATTTTGGGGAAGGGGAGGGGTCCCTAAGAGCTCCACCTGAAAATGTCTCCTTTGCAGACATCCTAGAGATACTCAGCCAAAGAGGTGGTTGGTCTGCCAAAAACCCCACCCTGTAGGAAACCGTGCTATTAGAGGCTTTCAGGTCCGTCCCATCTACATTTTGGGTGCCCCACCTCTGCAGATCCTCTCATTGACCTGGTATCTACCAGGCCATGGAAGAAACTGGACACTGTGGAGTCCATAAGGGCTGATAAGATTCTGTGCGCTTTTACTGATGGGACACATTGAACAAAAGGGATCTCAGTAGATGCCATGGTGGTTGCAGCAGCCACTAAGAAGGAGCTGGCTCAGGAAAGCTTCTCTGTCCACCCCCTAACAGGGAGTCTAGGGATTTGGACAAGTTTGGCAAGAGAGTTTACGCTTTGGCCACATTTACCGTACGGGTTTTCAACTACTTATCCCATTTCACTAGACTACAGAGAGACTTTGTCAAATAACTCCCTGATTCTGCCCCAGAGTCCATGTCTACTGAAGATAAGAAGACCTTTTTTTTTCCAGAATGGCCACTATACTTTTGATATTCATGAAGTTGATCTCTCATGCTGCAGAGGGCGCCTCTAGGGTGGCTGTTTCGGGCATTGCCATTAGGCGTCATGCCTGGATGTGACTTCATGGAACCTTTCAAGGTGTCATTCATTAATGCCCCCTTTCGATGGATTGTCATTGTTCGGGCCAGCAGTCAGAGACATATTTTCCCAGAGCGAGATAAATGGAAAGACCTTGTCTATCATTGGAATCCATTTTTCTACCCCAAAAATGTCCTTCTCCAGGACCCAACATGGGGGAAAATGTGGCTCAAGAAATCTCAAGGTCCTTTTCAGGAGTCTCAGGGAGACTTTTCCGCCACAGGCAGAAAGGGTAACAACTGCAGTGGAAGACGCCGCCCACTTGGCAGAGGGGGTCCATAGAACACAGGGTCTCAAGATTCCTTCTCAGACAGACCCTTTCAGCGCTCCTGAACTGTGGCCCAACTACCTTCCTCTGGAGAAAGTCCAGGGGTGATGTTCTTCATCTCACATTGCTGCAGTCCTTACATATGGGTAGTCCGCTGTCCTCGGTTGGCCCGAATACCAAAGTATTAGGCTGACGTCGGTCAAGGCGCTTAGAACTGACATCAGGACGTCAGGGAACAAAAGCGCATGACCGACGTCATATCCTCAGTCTTTTTTGCCGCATGGTCCGATGCAGAAGCAGCATTGCAAGTGCCGTTCGGCGTTCTGAAATTTTTCGAGTTCGGAGTTTCAGACCGAATCCAAGTTGGCTAAGTACCCCGTTGGGGAATATTTTGGTTTTTTCTTGCCTCAGTGTATTACCGGATGTCAGAAAAAGTGAATAATTGTATTTCTTGTGGGAAACAGATACCGCATAGGGATTATCATTCTTTGTGCATTCCTTGTTTGGGGCCTGAGCACGGCGTAGGTGGGTGTCGCTTTGTGCTAGGTTTAATAAGCGCACTATTGCGAAGGTTAGATTGTGCTAGGCTGGTCTTGAGCGGTGCAATTATAATATGCCGTCGGATTCTCCGACGCCCGCTTCCACGAAGAAGCGCAAAGACAAAGCGGTTAAACCCAGGCAAGATGAGTCGTCCGTTCCGGACGCCGGTTCTTTAGAGGCTTCAGTGGAACCGGTGGTTCCGACGGAGGCTTCTCTGGAGTCTCAGGGGGAGACTTTGATTTTGCAGGATGTGGCCTCTCAAGAGGCAGGTCAGGCTGAGGGGGCTTCTCAGGTTTCTGTACTCCCCTCCCTTCCCAGGGTGGTTAGGCCCTCTCCTTCTGTTTCCAAGGCTTCTTCCAGAGGCAGGCCAGGTTTAGCTTCTGTTGGTGTCAGTCCTAGTTCAGCAGGGTCTGTGCCTAAGAAGCACATGCTTAAAATGGCAGAAGATTTGATTACCCTGATTAGAGGTTCTATGCCCCCTCCTGATAAGAGGCCTAGGGTGGAGCCAGAGTTGGAAAGTTTTGAACAGGCTTCGGATGATTCAGAGTCTTCAGCTGAAGATTTGCAGGAGTTCCCTCCTTATTCTGATTCTGATGCAGAAGATTCCACTCCTTCTGCTTCTCCTCCAGAGGATTTTTCTTTTTCAGAGACACTTCATTCTATGAGGGAACATTTTAAGTGGGAAGGTCAGGACTTCTCTGATTCACGGAAAAGGCTTAGGGAATTTTTGTTTTTACCTCAACATAGGCCCTTAGCTATACCCCCTGTTCTGGATGTTGTGCAAGATGTGTTTTCAGAGGCTTCTCTTAATCCTGATTCTCTGCCTCCTGCGCCTGTTAAACCGGATAGGTATTACAGGGTGCCTGAGGCTCATAAATATCTCTATAAGAGTCCTAGGGCGGACCCAGAAACTATTAGCCAGGGACCTAAGGGTGTCAGGGCCTCTGTTGTAAAGAATCCGGTTCCTCTAGATAAAGAGGCCAGAGCTTTGGATAGATGGGGAAAGAAGGTCTATACATCTTCTACCTTAGCAATGAGGGCTTTGAATTGCCAGTTTCATATGTTGAAATATCAGAATTTTCTTCTTTCTCAATTGAAATCTAAGGTGGATGCTCTGGCAGAAGGCATTGAGTGTAAAGAATTACAAGATTTGGTGCATGTCTCTGAACAGGTGGGTAAGCATTCTTTACAGTGTGGTTTTGATGCTTTGCAGGCCTCTTCTAGGGTGGCTGCCACTGGTTCAGTTCTTCGCAGGCACGCCTGGCTTAAGGATCAGAATTTATCTGACCATGTTAAGACAAGGATTTTGGATGCTCCTTTACAGTCTGAAGTGTTGTTTGGTCCACCTGTGGAGTCAGTCTTGAAGAAAATGGAAGACAAGGCTAAGTCTATGCAGACTGTTAAAGATTTTTTGCAGGTTCAGCCTCCAAAGTTTAGTAGAAATTGGCCTGCTAAGGGGTGGACGTATCCTTCTTCTGATTCTCAGTCTAGGGGTAGATCTAGACGTGGTAGGGGCAGAGCTCAGAGTTCCTTCAGACCTAGAACATGGAGTTCACCTGCACAATCTTGAGTGAGGGCAGGGGCCAGTCCTTTCGTAAACAGGCCCAATGACCTACTTTTTCAGCTGCCAGATACTTCTTGCCTGGCGGCACCTTTGGGAGGAAGGTTGGCACTCTTCAAGGAAAATTGGCTTTTAATTACCCAGGACAAATGGGTATTGGATATCATACACCAAGGTTACAAGTTTTATTTCCATACCTTGCCTCCTTTCAAAGGCATGCCAGACGTTCCTCCTCAGCAAAGACTAGAGGCTCACAAACAGATTTCTCTACTACTTCAAATAGGAGCTGTACAACCGGTCCCTCTGTCAGAAATGGGCCTAGGATTTTATTCTCGCCTGTTTCTGGTACCAAAGAAAGGGAACACGTGGAGACCAATTTTGGATTTATCTATCCTCAACACATATCTGGACATTCCCAAGTTCAAAATGTTGACGTTACAACAGCTTTTACCTCTGCTCGGCAAAGATCACTGGATGGTGACTCTGGATCTCAAGGAGGCTTACCTTCATGTTCCTATCAGGCCCAGTTGCAGGAAGTATCTGCGTTTTCGGGCTGGGACTTTTCATTATCAGTTCTCTGCATTGCCCTTTGGCTTATCTACTGCGCCCAGAGTGTTCACAAAGGTTCTGGCTCCAGTGATAGCTTTCTTCAGGCTAAGAGGAATACAAATCTATCCTTATTTGGACGATTGCCTGATTCTGGCTCAAGGAAAGGACGAACTTCTTCATCATTTACAGTATGTGATGGCAGTGTTAGGATGCCTAGGGTATTCTGTGAACGAAATAAAGTCCAGTCTAGTACCCTCTCAGGACATGTGCTTTCTGGGTGTGTGACTGAATACAGCATCCCA
This sequence comes from Protopterus annectens, assembly GCF_019279795.1. Taxonomy (NCBI): domain Eukaryota; kingdom Metazoa; phylum Chordata; order Ceratodontiformes; family Protopteridae; genus Protopterus; species Protopterus annectens. The sequence continues at coordinate 370,225,264 of NC_056736.1, read as the reverse complement.
GATGGCCTTTTTGACCCCGGACAAACAAAAGAATCTTTCTCTTTATTTCCATCAATTGTCTCATCAGTCCAGGCTGACTGCAAGGACAGTCCTTCAAGCCTTGGGGTTCATGGCATCTTGTATTCTGGTACTTCCCAATGCCAAACTGCGTATGAGGAAGCTACAATGGTATCTCAAAAATGTATGGACGCAACACTGCCAAGATATGGACACTGTCATTCAGATAATACCTTGCATTCAAAAGGAATTTTTGTGGTGGGCTCAGGAATGTCACCTAAACAAGGGACTCTCTGTGACCCGACCAGAGGCGAGTCAGATTCTAACGACAGATGCCTCAGACAAAGCTTGGGGAGCTCATCTAAATGGAAAATGGGTACAAGACACGTGGCCTGCCAGACTTCAACATTTACATATCAACTTGAAGGAGATGTTAGCAGTCCAATTTGCATTGATAGCTTTCAAGGATTTACTTCTTCCAGGGCAGGTGTTGATTCAAACAGACAACACAACTGTCATGTGGTACATCAACAAGCAAGGGGGGACACATTCATACCCTCTATGCAGACAATCAATGATTTTGTGGGAGACTGCTCTCAGTTTACAGCTAAATCTTCAGGCAAGGTTTCTGCCAGGAGCACAGAACTCCTTAGCAGATGTGTTGAGCAGACAAATAATGGATCCCCACAGTGGAAATTGGATCCTCATGTATTTCAAAAATTGACAGTGTTATGGGGAACTCCAGACATAGATCTGTTCGCTTCTCCACTAAATTACCAGTTGCCAAAGTTTTGCACAAAAAGGTTTCATCACACAGCTTGGAAAGTGGATGCTCTCTCATTCAATTGGAGCAATCTTCACGTATATGCCTTTCCACCACTGCCTCTCCTCCCAAAGGTACTCCTGAAGGTCAGACAGGACAAGCCAACCATGATTTTAATAGCTCCGGATTGGCCTCGACAGCACTGGTACCCATTACTGAGAAGGCCTCCATGGCCTTTGCCTTCGATTCCACACCTGCTGTCTCAGGAGAACAGTCACTTACTCAATGTCAAACTTCAGTCTCTGCATCTAACAGCCTGGCATATTCTGTTTTAAACCCTGGAGGGTCTCAGCTTCCACAACAAGTTTTGAATGTTATTTTGGAGGCCAGAAGGCCTAGTACAAGGAAAGTTTACGCAGATAAATGGAGGAGATTTTTAATTTGGAGTACAGCAAAGGACTTTGATGTTTCTAAACCTAATTTAAGTGTTGCTCTTCAATACCTTACTGAGTTATTGGACAAAGGTTTGTCCTTCTCCTCTATAAAGGTTCATGCTGCAGCAATTTCTGCTCACTATGACTGTGACCCACCATTATTTTCTCATCCTTTGTTTAAGCAATTCCTTAGAGGGGCAAAGAATATAAGACCTCCACGTAGAGCTCCTACTCCTGCTTGGAATCTCAATTTTGTGTTGGAGAAACTCACTCTACAACCTTTTGAGCCTGCAGCTACTGCCGAGTTGAAATATTTATCATGGAAGACTGCTTTTTGTTGGCCATTACCTCTGAGAAGGGTTTCTGAATTACAGGCCCTTATGGCGGTTGAGCCTTTCTTAATTTTCCACAAGGATAGGGTATCTTTGTACTAACCCTTCCTTTATGCCTAAAGTGGTTTCTAGTGTGGCTTTAAACCAAACTATTCATTTGCCTACTTTTTATGCAAACCTCCAAAATAAAGGGGAAAAGATTTTGCACACTTTGGATATACACAGACAGTTGCGATATTATTTGAGCAGAACTAAAGGGTTCAGGCAGTCTCAGCAGTTGTTTGTTTCATTTGCTTTGGGTTCTCAGGGCAAACCTGTTTCAAAACAAACTATTTCTAAGTGGATTGGTTTTTGTATTGCTTTCTGTTATTCCCATCATGGTAAGGAGATTCCAGCTGGGATCAGGCCTCATTCCACTAGGGCTACTGCCACTTCTACAGCTTTTTTAAGGGGGGTGGCTACTAAAGATATTTTGGAGGCAGCTACTTGGAGTTCAGTGCTTACTTTCTCTAAGCATTACCACCTTCCACTTTATTCTAAATCTAGGGCTGGATTTGCCACTGCAATTTTACAGGGCATTTTGGCAGCTCCTAATGCTTTATAGTTTTGCCATCCTCCCTTACCTCTGCTTTGGGATTCTACCCATATGTAAGGACTGCAGCAATGTGAGATGAAGAACATAGTACAGTTTTGTACCTACCATAAATGTAGATGTTCGAAGATCCACATTGCTGCAGTCCAATTTACCCTCCCTCCTTCCCCTCTGTAGTTTGAGGTGGTTGTGTGGTTTGGATTGTAAATATTGTAAATATTGTTAGTGCAGGGGTGGTTGGTTGTTCTTTGCTGTTTTTTGGCTTTGGCCTTTCTTTTTAGGGCCTTCTGACATCTGGGGCAAGAAAAGACTGAGGATATGACGTCGGTCATGCGCTTTTGTTCCCTGACGTCCTGATGTCAATTCTAAGCGCCTTGACCGACGTCAGCCTAATACTTTGGTATTCGGGCCGACCGAGGACAGCGGACTACCCATATGTAAGGACTGCAGCAATGTGGATCTTCGAACATCTACATTTATGGTAGGTACAAAACTGTACTTTTCTCCTTGCTCCCACAAGCCTGGGCAGCCATCATGAATGATCAGTGGGTGATGAGGATCGTATCCAGAAAATACTTTTTCCCTGGACTAGCCGTATTGCAACTAAGCCAACCACCCATCTTAACCTATATGGTTTCTCCCAAAGTATTACTTCTCCAACCAGAACACATAAACCTAGCCACAAAGAAAGCACCTTAGACTGGATTCTTGTTAACAGTCATCCCAATACATATAAAACCGGTACAATTCCTGAGGATATCAGTGACCACTCACTCACCTACATAATTAGGCAAAGAACTAACATTCCAAACACAACCTTTTTATAGAACTACTCTGACCTATAAGTACTTTAATCCAGATAGCTTCCAAACTGAACTTAAGGCTTACGACTGGTCTCCCCTAAAATACCTCCAACTTGAGGATGCAGTGCTATACTTTAACACCAAATTCTTACAAATCCTGGACTCCCATGCCCCTACCCATTCTATCAGAAATAGGACAAAAACTGCTCCATGGCTTACTAAAGATACTAGACAAAAAAATCAGACTGAGAAATAGAACATGGGCCAAATGGATAACTACCAGAAACCCAACAGACCATCATAACTTTAAACAGATTAGAAATGCTACCAAGAAATATACACTCCTTGACAAGAAAACTTTTACCTTCAGCTCCAGCATAAACATCAGTACAATTCCCAAAAGCTTTGTTCAGGTATTAATAAACTAGTACAACCAGGCCACTCCAAAACACTTACCCCAATCAGGTACCTCCCATAGCAATCCTAAGCTTATTGCAGACACCTTTAATACCTTCTTTACAGAAACTGTTCACTCTTTAGCCAGCTCACTTAACCCTCCCTTTAAATACTAGCCTGACTCCCACTACAATTGCCTCTCTTCCCTCATTTCATCTACAACCAGTACCCACTTGCCTCATTTGCCGTCTCCTTGGAAAACTTAAACCATGCACCCCCTCTGCTAATCTGCTACCTGCTGAATATCTACAAATTGCTGCTAAAGCAATAGCATATCCTATCTTCATTCTAATAAATAGAACAATTACTGAAGGCACCATCCCATCAGTCTGGAAAATCTCCCATATTATCCCTCTTCAAAAGGGCAGTAACTCTACTGAACTCTAACTATCGCCCAATAGCATTACTCTCCCCGCTAGCAAAAACCATGGTGAAATGTATCCACCACCAACTATTAGAGTACCTACTACAAAATAACATACTAGCAAACTGTCAACATGGTTTCAGGCCATTCCACAGCACCACCACTGCCCTCTTATCCTTTTCAGACTGTCTTAACAAACATCGCAATAACAATACTCTTTCTTCTGCTCTCTTTATCGACCTCTCGAAAGCCTTCGATATGGTAAACCACCAGATACTTCTGAGTATACTTAAGTCCCTCTCTCTTGATACTCAGGCATTAAAATGGTTCAACTCCTATTTAGAAAACAGAAAACAAGCAGTACTTTGGGAGAATAACCTAACCACCCTTCTTCCTGTAACCTTGGGCATCCCTCAAGGCTCCATCTTGGGACCTCTCCTAGTTTCACTCTTTATCAATGATCTAAACATGAATACTCCACAAGCCACCTGCATACAATATGCAGATGAATCAACATTAATATGCTCCACTTCATCCATTTCTGAACTGCAGTCCCTCACCCAAGCAACATTTAACATAGTTGAGAATTGGTTCCTCCAACGCTGCCTCCTAACCCCCCAAAAAACAAACTATTGTTCTTCACTCGTACACAAAAGTCCTACCCCATCCACCTCACAGTAACATCAAACAATGGCACTGTCATATCTCCCGACCCTACCACCAAACTCTTAGGGGTAACTATAGACGACAACCTCACCTTTTGATACCCGTATCAATACTACAGTAAAGTCAATGAACAGAAAACTAGGCTCTCTCTATAGGCTAAAACGGTTTCTTACTCCAAAAGCTAGAACTACAATTGCCCATACCCATCTTATTTCTACCCTCCTCTACGCCTCTCCCATTTATACTAACCTATCAAAAAAACAACCTCAACAAGCTTAATACCTCCTACAACAACATTGCCAGATTTGTCACTGGATCCCCATTTAGAACCCACCACTGTCATAATCTCAAACAGCTAGGATGGCTGGAACTGCCTAATCAGCTTCTCTTTCACCAACTTATTACTGCCCATAAAACCCTTCATCATCCTAGAAATAATCCTGTACTAACTACCCTCATCTCCCCCTACAATAATCTTAAAAGCCTACGCTCATCAAGGAAACTTCTAGTATCCACCACAAAGTCCAGTAACAGGGCTGGGGACTCTCTCTATTCTCCAACACAGTAGGGAAAACCTGGAACCAGCTCCCTAGTAAACTAACCTCCCTCTCCACTACACCACTTTTTAAAAAGATACTTAAAACATAACTTAAGACTCGCTGGCTTTGCCCTTGTACTAACAGACTAAAAAGCTGCTACCTACTACTCTCACCTTCACTTTTCATTGTACTACTGCACTACCAGTACCTCTCATTAACCTTACAGCTTATGTGCAGTTAGCTATCTAACTCTGTATTGACCCAGTCTTTCTATATAACCCAACTCAGAATTTTACTTGCTCTCTTAGCTGTCAACAGTATGTACGAGTCTTCAACATCTGTATCATCATAATCCTGCTGTATCAGATTAATCTTGCTCTTATATAAACTTATTCCTGCTCCTAACTACACCACTAAAGAATTGTATCTTAAACTGCTTGCTTATCACTCTATATACGTACTTCCAGTTAATGTATACTATTCTTCCCTTTTTAATTGATGTTAAGTTCCTGATCTCTAAATCTATGATTTTAATGCTCTTTAGTCTTATAAGGATACTCTGCAAGTTGCTTGCAAATGTGTTCTAAGATTACAAATATATATTTTTCATTATGTTTGTTTTTTTTATCTATGTTGGAGCTTTTCTCCCCAGGCCTCCACTGAAAATGGACATATATCCAGTTGGACTAGCCCGGTCAACAAATGTAAAATAAATAAATAAAATAAAGAGCAAAGTCATCCTCGTTGCCCCCTTCTGGCCTCATCAGGTCTGGTTCTCCTTTCTTTGGTCTCCTCTAATTTGCCCGTCGATGACTGTGGACCCACTTCCAGATCTACTATCTCACCTGTTGGGGCATATTTACCCAGATCTTCAAGGACTTAAAAATTAACCACATGGTTTCTCCAATTCCAGTAATGGCAAGACATTCCAGGCTTTCTTCACCCATCCGAAAAATCTTTATCTCTACTCATAAGTCCTCTACTAGGAAACTCTACAAGAGCAAAGGGAAAAGGTTTTCCTTATGGGCTCAGAAAAAGCAGATAGATTATTTTTACAGCTCCCATTCTGAATGTCTTTTTTTGGCTTCCCTCTTCCAAAGTGGAGACAGTTACTGCACTGTAAAAGTCCAGCTTGCAACTTATTTCCAACTTTCATATTGGGGAGAATGTGTGTTCTCTGGCTTCATCCAAACTGCAAAATGTTTCTGAAAGATACTTTTTTACATTGTCCCCCTATTAAAGATCCTACTCCTCCATGGGATCTGACCATGGTTTTACAATCTCTTGTCCTTCCTCCTTTTGAACCTGCGGTGAAGGTAGGTTTGAAATTTCTGTCATGGAAGACCATTTTTCTGTTGCCTATCACCTCAACAAGAAGGATTTCAGGGCTACAAGCTATTTCCTCAAAACCCCCTTATCTCATCTTTCACAAATATAGCATTACGCTATGTACCGACCCATCCTTTTTACCCAAAGTGGCTATGGAGAATAATGTAAATCATTAAACCTTCCTGTTTTCTTTCCCAACTTTCAAAACAAAGGAGAGTATACACTCCATCTTTTGGATGTGCATAGGCAGCTACATTTTTAATTGGACAGAACACAGTCTTGTAGAAAATCAGAACAACTGTTTGTATCCTTTTTCTGATGTTAAGAAAGGGCAAGCCGTCACCAAGACTACCCTTGCCAAATGGTCGTGAGGTTGTATTTCCTTTGTGTAGTCTTCTAAAAAACAGGCCATTACCAGGCAAAATCAAGGCTCATTCTACAAGTTCTATGACAACTTCTCAGGCCTTTTGGTCTAAAGTGTCTATAGAGGACGTGTGTGCATCTGCAGCTTGGTCAAATTCCTGTACCTTTATTACACATTATAAGTTGGACATTACCTCTAGGAGTAGAACTGCCTTTGGCTCGGCAGTGCTCTGTAATAGCCTTCCATGAGGGGCGCCCTAAGATTGTTGTAGCTGGGGACTCTGTTGCACAGGTTGAGGAAGAATGGCAGTGACATCAGATAAAGAAGTTATGTTCTTACCATAATGTTCCATCTGTGTTGTCACTGCATTCTTCTGCAACCTTCCTTCCCCCCTGTCCATGACTGAGAGACCTGGTGGGATGTTTCATGGGAACTACAGTTCCTGGCTGAGCTCCTGATCTTTATGCTTGATCTTATTTTTTTTCAGTGGTACTTACAATGCCCATCTTTGTTTCCATAACATTACTTGTATGGGTACTGGGTTGCTGCAAACTTGGTCTGAGGTATGTTAGGGGAATGAGACATTATATGTGTAGCATGGGAGGAGCTCGAGCTTTGATTCCTCAGCTTGGAAAGTGGCCAAGTTGGATCCAAGTGTTGCATCCAAGAACCCACAGGTTAAGGAAGAATGCGGTGACAACACAGATGGAACGTTATGTTAAGTACATAACTTCTTTTTATAGTATTTTGAGGAATGAAGGCAGTAATTGGAATGGAGAGTAATACCTTTAGGTAATTAATCATCACTGAACCAGTTTACCATGTCAAGGGTAGAGGGGTCAAACATGCGGCAGACATTTCTCATTTGGACTTGTAAGATGATCAGCAGCATTCAAAATGTTCCTGAAGTTATGTTCATATTTTGATGCATTAGGAAGAAATTTAATTATTTGAAAGTAAGAAGTTATTTGCTTTGTTTCAATGTTCATGTGTTTATTTTGTGATCATTTCCCTATGCAATATTTCTACGGTACATAAGAGATTTTGTTTCAAGTCAGGAAACTGACTTGGCCTTGGCCTTTTTGCACTTTAATGTGGATAGTTTGCCAGGTACATTTAGGAATATTTTACTGGAGTATTCAATAGCATCATCTAGTCTGAGACATTAGGGTGAAACCATTCAAATCATTTAGGGAAAATTGTGAATGTGAGGTTGTCAAAGTTCTTACTGTTTATTTTCCTGCAGAAGTTCTGAGCCCTTTTTACCTTTGTGTTCTCTCGCTCTGTGACAACAAGGTGGTGGGTACTTCTGTTTTACTAGAAGTGTAAGGTAAAATCCAGTCATGAAAACTGTTTTTCTTGATATTTTATCAGTTATAGTTAGTGATATGTTGAACAAGACCAAAAAGATTTAATGACAAAAGGAAATTGTCCTTTCCATTAGTGCAATCAAATCTACGCCATATACAATGATTATTTCTCCTTACATATTGGACATTATCAGGATTAGCTATTTTCTGATGAATTTTGGGGGTATCTGAGGATATTGTCTATTTATAATATGAGAAGAGGAGGGATTTGATTTAATTTTTCATAGTGGGCAGTGTTGCTTAGTGCCATGGAAGTGTGGGTTTGGATATGGGTTCTGTTACAAGCATTATCACGGTATGCATTTTCTACCCTCACATGCCAGCTAATGGCATCTGTCACAGTGAATGATGATATATCTGGTAGGTTGAGTTCAAGTATTTGTGATGTCTGGCTTGAGCCAAGTCTCCGTTACTACAATAAGATCTAGTGTAAACTGTTGTAACCAGCTGTATAAAGAGCTTTACTGCATTGACTGAAACCATTAAACTGAATGATTTTGTTCTTGAGGTGTTCTTTCAAAAAGACAGCAGTAAGTCAGACAGAATTACCAAAGGATGAGCCTGGATAGGGTGGACAACATTTTTAGGAATGGGATGATTATATCTGTTTTAATATTGTTCCCTGGTTGCATTTTGCCTTTGCACCTGATGACCATCAAGCTTTCTCAGTTTGATTTGGACTTGAGCCTGTTTGTTCTATGGCAGTTGGAGCATGACCAGATCCACTAGGACAAGAGCTATCTTGGGGGGGGGCGGTCATTTAGGCAGCCCAAGGGATTTGCTTGCGTCTTTGCAAACATCCCAGTGATGAGGATATATTTACTGCTTGGTCTACCCCCTTCCATGGGTGGGTGATGTGTGACTCACGGACTGCAGCAACCTCCCTACCAACTCTGTCAAGCACCCAAGTAGCTTGCCAAACTCGAGCCACCTGAACTGTCGTCAGGGTTTTGTGCCTTTACACCACCAGAGCTGGCATACTTGTATTTTAATCCTTGTCTGATTTGTAGACAGTTTACTGGTGACTTACATGTCCTATTTAGCCTCTCATACGTTTAGGAGTAGGACAATAATTTGGACATATTAAAGAGACCCAGTTTGTAGGAAAGAATGTCTTCTACAGTACAGATTTGTAGACACACAGCAATTTGTTTGTACTCTCGTGTGTCAAGCAAGGCAGTGGTACCAAATATGTTGAACACTAACAAGTAATACTGAGAGTTGGAATTAGCGGAAGGAATGAAATATATGATGTCATGTAGTCCTATCTCACCGTAATTCTTGCTGAATGGGTTCGGAGCCAATTCTTGGCTCCGACTTGGCCGATACTAAAGCTCAAGAGCTTTTACTGGCTCGAGGCTATCACCTATCCCATGGTGCCTCATGGCAATTCCCCAGATCTTGTTTGCCACAAAAGCTTCAAGGTTGTCTCCTTACTGGCTCGTTGGCTAAGTAGAAAATTTTTCGATAATTTTCGATATTTTTGACTGTATTTCTTCACTTTTTCTATTCAAATAATTTTACCTGTTATCTGTGGGTACAAAGTATAATTTCCAGAGGTTACCTCATTCCCTTTGTTTCCGATCCCCCGGTAAATCTGTCTTTACCAGGTGTGCCACCCATTCAGTTAGACCATGCAACATCAGAGGTCAACTCGTTGCTTCAAAAAAGAGTCATCCAAGAAGTCCCCACAGAGCAAATAGGATCCGGAACTTACGATTCTTTTTAGTTCCAAAAAAGACCGGGGACTGGAGATCACTTCTATATCTCAGCAAGCTAAACAAGTCGGTAAAAAAAAATCGAAGTTCCGTATGATCACTCTGCAGTCAATTTTTCCGTTTATCGGAAAAGACAATTGGATGTGTTGTGTAGATCTTCAGGCCGCGTACTACCATATCAAAATGGAAAGGTGCTCCAGAAGACATCTATGCTTTCGGGTGGGAGCCAGTCATTTTCAATTTCAAACATTGCCCTTTCGCCTCACTACAGCCCCCAGAGTGTTCACCAAATGTATGGCAGTGGTCACGGCTCACCTGAGATGTCAGGGATCCCAGGTGTTTCCGTACTTAGACGACTGGCTCCTCACTGCTACCACCAAGCACCAACTAATCTGAGCCAGGGACGAGACTCTATCCTTGTGCACCAGATTAGGGATTACAGTAAATCTAAAAAAAACACCTTATCTCCGTCGCAGCGTATTGTCTTCTCAGGCTCAGACATAGACTCAGCCACCATGACAGCAAAACTGACACCAGAAAGGATAGAATCTTTGCATAACCAAGTCAGATTTTTGCTGAAAAAAGACAAAGTGCAGGCCAGGATAGTTCTTAAAGTTCTAGGGACTATGGCATCCACCATTTTCTTAGTTTCCCTAGTCCGTCTACACATGAGAGTACTTCAGTGGCTACTATTTGCCCAGTGGTCAATGCAGGATCTACCCTTATCCCACCAAATACTCATCACAAACTCCTGCAAGAAGGATCTAACATGGTGGTTACATACAGATCAGCTTCATCTAGGTCGTCCCCTTGCTCTCCCTCAACAGAATGCAGACTTGGCCACGGATGCTTCCCAGATAGGATGGGGGGTCTTTATCTGGGAATGACTGTCCAAAGTATTTGGCAGGATCACGAGAACCACTTGCACATAAATGTTCTGGAGTTGCAGCACTTCACAGTTCTCTTCCCACTGGGACAATTGCGATTCAGTCAGACAACATGTCTGTAGTGTGGTACATAAACAAGCAAGGGGGAACAAAGTCTTACCCACTTTTTCAAGAGGCACTAAGAGTATGGAAATGGGTGATGGACACTCAACGCTTTCTGGTAGCAACGCACAGTCCAGGGAAGTCCAATGTGATAGCAGACAAACTGAGTCAAATAATTCTGATGCCTCACAAGTGGTCCCTAAAAACAGAAGTTGCAGAAGAGATTTTCCACAAATGGGGCCAACCTTGCTGCAACCTATTCACCACATACATGAACAACAAATGCAGCAACTACTTTGCCCTCATTCCCCATCCGGGGATGTCACCCAGGGATGCTCGGGTCCACAATTGGCCTCCGGGACTTCTTTATGCTTTTCCACCCTTTCCTGTCATACCAAAAGTGATTCAGAAAGCAAAACTGTTATAGAGTACCCTGATCCTCATTGCCCCTTACTGGCCTCGCCAAGTCTGGTTCCCCTTCCTGTGGCCCTATCTTTTGGAGGAACCATGGATTCTGGAACCATCTCCAGACCTTCTGATTCATCAGTCAGGAGAGTTCCTTCCTACCACCCAAACCCTGAAATTGACAGCATGGCTGCTCCAGTTCCAAGAATAGCCAGGTGCATTTCCCTTTCTCCTACAGTTAATCACATCCTCATTTCTTCACACAAACCTTCCACCAGGAAATTATATTCCAGCAAATGGAAAAGGTTTTCCATTTGGGCAGCTAAACAAGGCATAGATCCCTACTCTGCTCCCATAGTCTATCTGGTCATTCCTTGCATCTATTTTTCAAGTAGGAGCTGTAGCTGCTACCATTAGAGCTCCCATCTTGAATTATCATTTTGGGGATATGGGAAATCCAATTATGTCCCACTCTTTATGCAGAACCTTTTTGAAAGTAGTTCTCCTTGTCAGACCTCCAATCAGACAACCTCTGGAGCCCTGGGACTTGAACTTAGTTCTGACCTCATTGATTTCTCCACCTTTTGAACCGTCATCTTCACCTGACTTGAAATTGTTGTCTTGGAAGACATTGTTCTTAGTTGCTATAACATCTGCTAGGAGGGTTTCAGAATTGCAAACCCTACCCATCGACCTCCTTATATTATATTACACAAGGATAGAGTCTCCCTAAGAACTAATCCTTTCTTTCTCCCTAAGGTATGTTTAGAACAAAATCTAAACACAACTATTGAATTACCGGTATTCTTCCCAAATTACAGTAATAAATCAGAATACAGACTACACCAATTAGATGTCCACAGAATTCTCCGATTTTACCAGCACAGGACTAAAGATTTTCAGAAATCGGATCAATTGTCTGTTTACTTCTCAGACAAAAACAAAGGCTTGCCCATCTCCAAGGTCATTCTGTCTAAATGGCTTTCAGACTGCATCTCATTTGCTTACAAAAATGCTGGGAAACGACTACCTGCTAAAGTAAAAGGCCATTCAACTAGGGGCAGTATCAACTTCATGTGCCTTTAGATCAAAACTCCAAATTGATACCATTTGTGCAGTAGCTACTTGGGCAAGACCTCATACCTTTGTCACCCATTACAATTTGGATTTGGCCTCCTGGGACAGGTCATCCTTTGGGTCCACTGTGCTGAAGAGTCCCTTTGCTTGAGCCACCTGGGATAAAGGTGCTGGGGACGCTGTCCCATCCAGCAAGAATTACGGTGAGATAGGACTACATAACATAATGAAGTTATGTACTTACCATAACGGTCCATGTTTGTTGTCCATCTCACCTACATTCTTGCGTCCCACCCTCCTTCCCCCTTCCTGTATCCTGGAGGAACTGGTGGACTATCCATTATGCTGTCTGACCTTGTTGTAGTTGTCTGTCCACATGGCACAGATATTATATCAAAGTATCTTTGTTTGTATGTACATAGTTATTGATAGTATAAATACTATTATGTATGTGGTTACTTTCTTGCAATCAAGATCTGGGGAATTGCCGTGAAGCACCATGGGATAGGGGATAGCCTCGAGCCAGTAAAAGCTCTCAAGCTTTAGTATCGGCCGAGACTGAGACGAGGATTGGCTCTGTACCCATCCAGCAAGAATTTAGGCGAGATGGACTACAAACATGGAACGTTATGGTAAGTACATAACTTAGAGAGACTGGTTATGAAGTGACATCCTACTGCATTGATTGGATAGGTGATTATGGGTGTGGTAAGTCGGATCTGTAGGGCAGCTAAGCTCTGGGAACATACCTCTCACGTTATACCTATTTGTGAGGAACATTCCTCATTGCAAGTCCTAAAAAGTCCATGGTTCTCTCAGTTCCAGATTAAAAGGGTCTGTCATACATTGTGTTAGAAATTTAAGTGATATCCATGATAAATAATAATGAATCATATTAATTCTTCAAAGTAACTAAGCATAAAGTAACACATAATAACCATCCTGTAAGCTTCATAGTTGAAGCTGTTAGTAAGTGTACCACATTTTCCCCATTCATTCCACATTATGAGAAGTAATGTTCCTCATTTTGAAGCTGGAATATTGACAGCTATGAGAGGGAGGTTGTGTGATTGGAGGCTTGGAGTGCTGAACCACCCTCACCTCTGTAGTGTGGTGATGGGTACAGCCTTGTCTTAGGAAAAGCTGGTTATTTTTGTCAAAAGGCAATGCCACAAGGAGTTAAGTCATGAAATGCCCACTAAGCTGATTATTTTGTTTACCAAAGTAGGGCTGATCCCAGCGGACCATTTTCAGACTTGGCATGGAATATCAATACAGTACTAAGAAAGACATTAATATTGTACAGTACCACAGAACTGGAAAAGGTTAGTTAGACACTAAAGGCAATACTAATAAGCAAAAATATAGTTTTATGGGATCACAGGAAATACAAGTCAAATGAGTTACAAGATCATTTATGCCATGCCAATATGCAGCGTCATGCTCCTTCTGAAGAAAAGCAAGGCAGGTCAGTCCTGGACTAATTTTATGGGTACCTTTCCAATCATCCAGGCTTAATTTTAAGGTTGTTAGGATATCCCTTTGTGTAACTTGCAGGGAAAGTCTGTACCAGTGGTAGGGTTAAGCATTGGTAATACGTTTGTCTCTCCAGTGCATTTTGTGTGCTGGTAGAGATTTAAGTCCTAGTTCTGGTATTAGTGGAGCAGTCTGACTTGCATAGATTCAGGAGATCAAGGAAGATGAGATCCCTAATGGCAAACAGCTTAATGCATAGATCACCCCAAAAGAGCCTATAAGTAATGGAGTAAAGAGGTGGTAGTTCAAACCTTTCCAGGTCGTTCAGGGACTTTAGGCCAGTATCCTTCTTGGTTAGGAGTCTATGGGGCCTTTCCAGTTGTTTAATATGATTTAGAAATGTACATCCCAAAAGGGTTATGGATACTTAACCTGATCGCACTTATCTGACTTCTGTAGTTCCTAGAAAAAAAAGCAACTTACTAAAGATGCCTTACCACCTCCATGGGCTCAGTCTTCACCTCAGTTGATGGTGGGTGACTCTGCAGTGGTCAATACTCGTTCCTCAGACCACTCACTCACCTCTCCATCTTTACAGAGGCAGAGACATATACCAGAGGATACAGCCTGATGTATGTGGGGGAAAGAGAGCTCTTCATGAGGCAGAAGTATCTTCTCCCAGTTCACAAAACACGTTAAACCAATAAATCCAAAATAGTAAAGCAGTCCAGCACTCAATTTGGTGTCAAACAGCTTTAATCAACAGTAAAAAAGCCCAGATGATAATCATTTTCGTCTTGAGACACAAGACTTCATCAGATATCAAGTAACTTAAGTCATACCACTTATATAATGTTCAATAAAATAATTTAAAAATAATTAAATGCCTTAAAAACATATGCACACTGTTTAAAAAATTATCCATGTTAACATCAATCCCCCTATACCTGGAAGGCTTTTGCCTTTAAAACAGGATTAACTGTGATATAATCATTTAAACCAGGAAATGCATTAGATTTTAACCTTAGCTGCCATTTCAATTCTTTATTTAGTACCAAGTTTTTCAGGTTACCCCTTCTGGGGTTCCTTTTAATCACCTCCAGAATCCCAAATTTAAAGTTAGTTTACACAAATCAGTGAATGTTTTAAATAATGCACTTGTTTCTTTTTTTATTTTAATGTTGTGGAGGTATTCATACATTCTGTCTTTTAAAGCCCTTTCAGTCTTACCTCCATAAAATTCTGAACAACCTCCACAGTTAGCTAGATATACTAACATTTTAGTGTTACAATTTCCATTACGTAATAGTATTTTACTTCCTAATCCATTTTCCAAAATTGTTGTTTCAGTTCTGTTGATATATGGACACTGTTTACACATTCCACAAGGGGTGGTAGCCTTTTTAACCTTAGGACAGTCGTATCCAAAATATTCAAATTCTTTTTTGAAAATTTTTCCTGTCTTGCTTTTTTGGCAGCTACTGTAATTAGACTCAGCAAGGCTTTACTGTGTCTAGGCAATTCCAATTCTGTATCATAGCTCAAAAAAAAAAATCCTTAGTTGCTCACCCCAGTATCTCTGACAGATTAGTCTGCAGGGAATCTTTAAAGTCTGCCCATTCATTACACTCCCAAAAACTATGCTCTCAGTTATCTGTTTCTTCCCCATCATACCTCCAACATTTGGTGTCTACCTGAGGAAAAATACGTTGGAGTCTACTTGGAGTATAAAAATATGTAAACCCTTCCAAGCAAAGATCCCAAATCTTCTAGACTTTGTTGCATATTTGGGAGATATACATGTATCCCCCCATTGTTTCTTTATGAATTGCTTATCCAGTCTCTCTTTCCAGTCCTTTCCAACTTCCCCTGATTGATTCTTGTAGTTATCATGCAATATTTTGTATGCTGTACTAATTATTACTTTTTAACAGCAGCATGTTCTAGATTTTACTAAAAACTCTACCAGTGATGGCCTTTCGCTTAGGATCCACCTATTTCTTTCTTTTTGTCTATACTCTATCAATCCTTGATAGGGAAGTCTGTCTCTATCCTGCAGCCAAATAAATTCTTGGCCTCTTCCCATTCTGTTATATTTCCCTTGCTAATTATTTGCTCCAAATACCTTGGTTCTTTTAAAACTTTTCTCCAATAAATTCCAGCCCCCTATTGTCTGTATCCCTAATTGCAGTTATCCCTATGTGTAGAATCTCCTTTTTCCATTCCCATGTTGGCTTAGTTCTTAGAATACTTTCTGCTACTTTGTAAATATATTCTGCATGGTTATTGTTATTCTCCTTAAGGATCTGCATCAAAATCCCAGTGTATAAAATTGATGTCCTTCAAGAATGCAACTGCAGTCATAACATGTGGGTTGTCCTGCCTCAGGCAGCCCTCGGTCAGCCGGATTCCAAAGTCTGGGTCCGACGTCGGCTGATGTCGCATTTCTCTCCGACGTCAGAGCGGCTGGAGTATATAAGCATCAGCCGACGCCATTTTCTTCAGTCTTTCTTGCCGTGCGGTGCCCGAAGCAGAAGCAGTTCGCAAGTGCCGGTCGGTCAGCTCCTGTATTCTACGATACCGAAGTCATCAAAAAAGCTAAGTACCCCGTTGGGGACCTTTTCTTGCCTCAGCCGATGTCAGAAATTACTGAAAAAGTTAACAATTGTCTTTTTTGTGGTAAAGAAATACCTCATAAGGATTTCCACTCTTACTGCCTCCCTTGCCTGGGCCCAGACCACGACGTCTCGGCCTGTGTAGCCTGTGCTCGCTTCAACAAGCGCACTCTCAGGCGCCGGGCGGAGTTCGCTAAAGATTTTTTCGGCGATAAATTTGCTTACACCATGCCGTCGGATCTTCCGACATCGCAAACTCCCAAAAAGTGAAAAGACCGGGACTGACATCCTCGGCCCGCGTCTACCACCGACTCCACGCCAAAACCTAGCGCGAGTGTTCCGGTTCCCTCTGAGACTGTCTCTCCACTGCTCCGAACCGAAGACACCGCATTACCGACGACTCCGATTCCAGACATTACTCCGACGCCAGTTATAGATTTTCCTCCGGATACCGAAACCGAGGAAATGCCCGAGACCATTGCTGTAGACAAGGTCACTCCTGCACGTGGAGCTGCCAGGCCTCCTATGGCCATGTCTATTAAGGCCTACACTAGGGCTAAGGCAGCCAGCAAAACAAAGCATATTACTTCTAAATCCTTACCTCAGCCGACTCCGGAGACACAAATTATGTCCATGGCTGCTGATTTAATTTCCATGATTAGAGGTTCACAGGCCCATCCTGAGAGAGCATCACAGCCTCCTCCTGATAAAAGGCCCCGGGTTGAACCCTCTGACCCTACTCCTTCAGATGAAGACTCTGAGGGCTCTGTCCACTCTGATAGCCAGGAAGAGCTCTTCCAGACCTATGAGGACTCGGATGCAGAAGATTCCATACCTTCCCCTCCTGAGGATATTTCTTTTGGGGAAGTTCTGCACACCATGAGGGAACATTTCAAGTGGCAGGGCCAGGAATATTCTGATTCCAGGAAACGCCTTAGGACTTTCCTTAAGAAGCCTCAGCACAGGCCCTTAGCTATTCCTCCTGTACTTGATGTTCTGGATGACTTGTATTCTGATTCTAGTGCTACCCCTGATTCTCTCCCTCCTGCTCCAGCCAAGCCAGACAGGTATTACAGGGTCCGAGAAACTCATTTCCATTTATTCAGGGCCCATACTGTTGATTTGGAAACTATTTCACAGGGGTCTAAAGGAGTTTCAGCCTCCACCTCAAAAAATCCTTTGCCCTCCAACAGGGAAGCAAGGTCATTAGAGAGATGGGGTAAAAATGTTTACACATCCACTACCTTATCTATGAGAGCTTTAAATTGCCTTTTTCATATGTTCCAATATCAGGATTATCTCTTAGAAGATTTACAAAAAACATTAGCTTCTCCTGATCCTTTAGACAGGAAGACTTTGCAGGAAGCTGTACATAACACTCAGCAACTAAGCAATCACTTCCTGCAGTGTGGATATGATGCACTGGAAGCTTCATGTAGGGCAGCTATGACAAGGGCAGTGATGCGTAGACATGCTTGGTTAAAAGATCAACCTCTACCAGATCATGTAAAAGCAAAACTTCTGGATGCACCTTTGGAAAAGAACAAGCTTTTTGGTGCAAATGCTAAGGATGTGTTAAAGACCATCGAAGAAAAAGCAAAATCAGTTCAAACTGTAAAGGATTTCCTCCAGGTTCAACCCCCCAGATTCAGTAGGAATTGGCCTTCAAAAAACTGGTCCTTTCCTAATCCGGAAAAGTTTCAAAGGGTTAAGAACAGACGTGGCCGAGGAAGAGGCCAATACAGAGGCCCTTACAGGGGACGTCAATGGCAGCCAGGAAACCAAAGAGGTGATGCAGGGGTTTCTCCTGCCCAACAACCACAATCTCAATGACTTTCCTCTACTACCGCCTACCAGGGAACAACTAGAAGCTCCCTTGGGCGGGAAATTATCTCTGTTTGCAGAAAACTGGCACAGACTGACAAAGGACAAATGGATTTTGGACACTATAGACCGAGGGTACAGGTTTCATTTTCATACCTTACCAAGAAAACAAGGCATGCCAAATCTACCACAACATCAAAGGGCAGAGGCTATCAAGCAAATCACTCTGCTAACTCGAATGAAAGCAATAGAAAGAGTTCCACAACAAGAACAAGAACAGGGTTTTACTCAAGACTGTTCCTTGTTCCAAGAAAAGAAACTCAATGGAGACCAATACTGGACTTGTCCGCATTAAACACCTTTCTCATAGTACCAAAGTTCAAAATGCTGACTCTACAGCAACTCCTTCCCATGCTGGGCAAGGAGTCATGGCTGATTACTCTGGACCTCAAGGAGGCATACCTGCATGTCCCTATCAGACACAGCTGCAGAAGATACCTCAGATTTCTTGCAGGGCCAGAGCATTATCAATTCTCAGCATTGCCATTTGGCTTATCTACTGCGCCCAGAGTGTTTACAAAATGCCTGGCTTCAGTAATTGCTCATTGCAGACTCCAGGGTATACAAATTTACCCGTACCTGGACGACTGCCTCATACAAGCGGACGACAAACTGATGTTGACATAAAATCTGGAATATGTCATACGATTACTTCAAGCTCTGGGATACACAGTCAACTTCCAAAAGTCAAGACTGCAGCCATCCCAGCAAATAATCTTCTTAGGAGCCAAACTAGACACAGCCTCTCAGATGGCTTACCTGACAGAAGACAAGCAAGAGAAGTTAACTCAGTACTTCAAAGGTTTAGCAAAACTCACCCAGATGACTGCAAGGAGATTCCTACAGGCCCTGGGTTACATGGCATCCTGCATTCTACTGGTTCCATTAGCAAAACTACACATGAGAAAGCTTCAATGGTACCTAAAAAGCGTTTGGTCTCAGCACAGCAACAACTTGGAGACAATCATACCACTCATTCCATGCTTACAAAAGGAATTCCTATGGTGGGCCTCGGTGAGCCAGGAAAACACAGGTATGTCATTCAAAAAACCACAGATAACACAGACCATGACTACAGACCCCTCGGATGGGGGGCGCACATGGAAGGCAGGTGTATACAAGGACAATGGTCTCCAAAGGAAACACATCTGCATATAAACCAAAAGAAAATGCTGGCAGTAATGCATGCTATCGAGGCTTTTCAAAACCAACTCCAGCAAGGTCACTTAATGATACGGACAGACAACACCACTGTGATGTGGTACATAAACAAGCAAGGGGGCACCCACTCTTACCCCCTTTGCAGACTGACAGTGCAGCTTTGGGAGAAATCACTGAGTCTAAACATCCAGTTACAATCACAGTTTGTTCCAGGAAAAGACAATGTGTTGGCGGACAGCCTAAGCAGGAATTTCACAGATCCACAAGAGTGGAGGTTACATCCGAAGGCTTTCAGACAGCTCACTTCGACATGGGGCAAGCCAGAAGTGGACCTATTTGCCTCTCACCTCAATCATCTCCTACCAAAATTTTGCACAAGGACATACCATCCAAAGGCTTGGAAAATAGATGCTCTTTCATTCAACTGGAACTCCCTAGCAATCTATGCATTCCCACCTCTGCCACTGATGACCTCAGTATTACTAAAGATCAAAGCAGAGAAGCCCAAGGGAATCATAATAGCTCCGGATTGGCCAATACAACACTGGTACCCACTGCTACGGAGCATATGTCACACCAGGAGGTGGGCCCTCCCTCAGTGGCCTCTACTTTTGACTCAACACAATTTCGAAACACTGCATCCAAACCTTCAGACTCTGCAGCTAACAGCCTGGGAGATCCCATAAATAACTTCAGCTTATCTCTCTCCAAGGAAGTTCAGCGGATACTAACAGAGGCTCAAGACCGTCCACCAGAAAGGTCTACTTAGCAAAGTGGAAAAGATTCAGCAATTGGAATACCAGCAAAGGGCATGATGCATCATTACTGAACATCCCACTTATCTTGGAATATTTGGCAGATATGTTACAGAGTGGCCTCTCATATTCTTCAATAAAGATACATGCATCTGCTATTTCAGCTAGATACAACACTGATCCTCCTGTTTTTCTCACCCTTACTAAGACAATTCCTCAGGGAATCAAGAACATTAAGCCACCAAGAAAGGCCCCAGTGCCAGCCTGGGACCTCAATTTTGTCTTAGAAAAACTGACTCTACCTCCTTTTGAGCCAGCAGCTTCAGTTGACTTGCAATTTCTCTCATGGAAAACAGCCTTCCTGTTGGCAATTACCTCAGCAAGAAGGGTTTGAACTACAGGCCCTAATGGCAATACCACCCTTTATTATTTTCCACAGAGACAGGGTTTCATTAAGGACCAACCCTACCTTTATGCCAAAGGTGGTATCTAGGGTTTCTCTAAATCAAGCCATTCATCTGCCTGCTTTCTTCCCAATCCTGAGAATAAGGGGAAAGGCTTTTGCATACCTTGGACATTCATAGACAACTTCGATACTACCTGGACAGAACCAAGGCCAGTAGGAAGTCTGAACAGCTTTTGTAGCTTACGCCCTGCAGTCCAAGGAAAAGCAATTTCAAAACAGACTATTTCTAAATGGATTGGACATTGCATCAGATTCTGTTATTCCTTTCATGGAAAGACTGTTCCAGCCTATGTCAGACCACATTCCACCAGAGCTACAGCCACCTCTACAGCATTTTTAAGAGGGTGCCTACAAAGGACATTCTAGAAGCTGCTACATGGAGCTCCGTGCATACATTCTCAAAACACTACAATCTCCCCCTATATTCCAGATCCAGAGCAGGCTTTGCTTCGGCAGTCCTGCAGGGTTTGATTGCCACACCATCTCTTTCCTAGAGCATACCTCCTCCCTCAGCTAAGCTATGGTATTCTACCCACATGTTATGACTGCAGTTGCATTCTTAAAGGACATAGTACAGTTTTGTACCTACCATAAATGTAGATGTCCGATAGACATGCAACTGCAGTCGGGTCCCTCCCTCCATACCCCTCTATGCTTAGGGTCCACTCCTATCCCCCTCACTCTTAGCTGGGGATATCTGTTATGGTGTATTTGTTTTATTGCTCATGTATTTGTTTGGAATCCTGTTTTTGTCTTCCAATTTGATTACAGCCTTCCTTGGAGGGCACCTGGCATCTGGGGCAAGAAACACTGAAGAAAATGGCGTCGGCTGATGCTTATATACTCCAGCCACTCTGACGTCGGAGAGAAATGCGACATCAGCCGACGTCGGACCCAGACTTTGGAATCCAGACGACTGAGGGCTGCCTGAGGCAGGACAAACCCACATGTTATGACTGCAGTTGCATGTCTATCGGACATCTACATTTATGGTAGGTACAAAACTGTACTTTTCTTGAGTTTCCCCTATTTTATCATCATCCCTTTCCACTTTGAATTATAGGTTTCTGCTTGTGCTGTGTAAAGGAGCCTTAACCGTGTAGCTCACTTGATTCTTGCCATCTTCCCCTTCCAGACGGAATCCTTCAGCTGTTTATTAATTGCTGTCCATATCTTCTTCTGTGGTTGATAAAATATGCCTGACCTGTATACAAAACTGAAGGGACTAAAACATTTAAACTGCTTGTGTCTTGCTATCCTTATCCATATAACAGACCTTCCAATTTCTCAGTTTTTGTATTATCCTTTGTTTAGTCTCTTCACACATATCCTTAACTCCCACACCGGAATCCTTTTAAATCCATACTCCTAAGTACTTCATTTTATCATGTATCCATAAATATGGATGTTGCTGAACCATTTCATGTGTGGGTACATCATTTACAGCTATTGCCTTTGTTTTAGCTTCATTAATTTTATATCCTGAAAAGATTTTTAATGACCTCAAAATGTTCAACAGCAGTGAAATCTTCTTCTTCTGGTTTTATCAGATGTAAAATAATATCAGTTGCAAATAGAGCCAGCTTTGACTACCATACCAACTATATCCTTGAATTTGTAAGTCTGTTATTTTCTTTGCCAGTGGTTCTAAATATAGTTGAAATAACAATGGGGAAAGAGGACCCTTGCCTGGTTCCTCTGCTCAAACAGAAATTATCAGAGAAGAACCTACCCACTTTAATTTTCACCTCCATTCCCTCGTATGTCCCCTAATCAACCTTATAATTTTATCAGGGAATGCAAATGCTCCCATTGCCGTGCTGCTAAACTCCCAGCTTATGCTGTCAAATGTTTTCTCTGCATCAAGACCCACCAACAGTAGTGGTATTTTCGTACATTCATCTACCCTCTGGATCATCATTGTTCGGTTAATGTTTCCATGACTATGGATTTTGGCTTCACCTTTACCATTCTTTTAACTAGTATAGACATAACACTTTATAATCATGATTTAGAATCAAAATGGGTGTATATGAAGCTGGCTCTGATGGGCCCTTATCCTATTTTGGTATTACAGCCGTCACCATTTTCTTCCAGGAAGTTTGTTCTTCTCCTTCTCTTAAAATACTGTTAAACAAAACCTTTGAGATCTTTATCAGTTTTTCCCTCCTAGCTTCCAAACCGTTACAAACATGCCATTTATTCCTGGGGACTTTCCTGTTGATTGGTTGTACATTACCATTTTTATCTCATGTTCTCCTATCCTATTAGTAATTAAGCCTCATCTACCTCTAATCTTGGCATACATAATTTTTCCATAAAAATTTCCATTTGTACATTTTCTTGATCTCCATATTTCTCTGCTTTATATGGACTTTCATAAAATTTCGGAAATATTTTTATTACCTCTGCAGGATCTCTTGTTATCTTCCTTGTTATAGGCTCCCTAAGCTTGGTGGCAACCTTTTCTGCTTCCTGTTGCCTAAGTTGTTGCGCTAAAAGTTTTTGTGCTCTGGCATTATTATAAAAAAAAAAAAAAGTTGCTTAACAGCAGTCTTTCTAAACTCATCCATATTATTGAGGTAATCCTTTATTTTCTGCTTAGCACTCAGCAATTTATCCTCTTCTTGTTCTGTGAGATGCCCTCTATTCTGCAATACTTTAATGTTTTCAGTTCCTCTAAATCTTGTTTCTTAACCGTATTTCTCTTTTTCTTTTATTTCCACTCTGTTTTTTAAACTTCTCTTTAATTTTATCCCACTTTCTAGTTGCATTTTCAGAAGAAATGTGTCTTCTCTGATAAACTCCCGAATAATTTCCTCTACCCATTCATTAAATTTGTCTCTTTTCAACAGATATGTGGAAAAGCACCAGTGTCTCATTTTTATTTCATTACCCTGCATTTTAATTTTAGTTATTATTGGCGCATGATTTGAAATAGTTATTGGATGCATTACAAACTTTCAATTAAACGCACATGTTCCTGTGAAATGCAAGTTCTGTGTAGCCTTGCCCAGTTTTTGTATCTTGTGGAATAATATGTAAATTCACTCCACACTCCTACTACTGAATTCACAACCTTCATGCCAAATATTTTCATAAATTTCTTCATAAATCTACCGATGTTAAGTTGTCAGTCTCGCCTTCATTCTTGCTGGATGGGTTCGGAGCCGATCCTCGGCTCTGACTCGGCACTTGCTAAGCTCGAGAGTCACTTTTACCAGCTCGAGGCAGCCCCATATCCCATGATGCAAGGTGGTAATTACCCAGATCTCGTTTGCCGCTTCGCTAATGAGGTCATCCTTTTTACCAGCTCCTGGTAAGTGATATTTTTCTAGCTTTTTGTCAGGTTTTAAGAGCCTAAAACCCTAATTGTTGGTCCCTTTAGTATCCATTCTTTCCTCAGTGTACTTTCACTTAGCTCCACCCCCCTTCTTGTCCTATTTCTTTAGTTTAGTTTTTCGGGCCTTAGGCCTTTCCCACCCTCACAGTTCCTGTCAGGATTCCCTCAGGTGTGTGTGTGTGTGTTGTGTCACTTTACTTTATAACTATTTTGTTAGTTATTATTATTATATTTTTAGTTGTTAGTGTCTTGATTGGACTGATTGGTGTGTGTGAGTGTTTAAGCACATAGATATGTCCAAAGGTACTAGGGTCTCAGGTTTCAAGAAGTGTGACTCGTGCTGTCAGAAGATGTCTCTGACAGACGGTCACACTTCTTGTATTTATTGCCTGGGACCCCTACACCTGCAGGACTCCTGTGCTATATGTCATTCTTTCAGCCAGAGAGTCCTGCAGGAACGTAGAAATAAGTTGATCCTTAGAGGTCTACTTAAACCAGAGAGCTCCCCGGCTAAAGTCGGCTCTGGGAAGCCCTCTAAGCCACCCAAGACCCAGGCTTCGGTGTCCAAGTCTGTGGTCTTGGTTCCGACTCCGCCGGAGTCGACATTGGCTCCATCTGGAGCCGATCCTTCCTTGTTGGAAGCTTCTGTGCCGGCGCCTATCGGCACCGATACCTTGGCTTCAGCACCGGTGTCGGCTCCGCCTGGAGCCGACACCCCAGCGTTGAAGCATGTCTCTGCTCCGGCTAGAGCCGAGATATCTTTGTCTCCTCTCGGAGCCGACAAGTTGTCGGCTCCGCCTGGAGCCGAACGTTCCTCGGCTCCGATGGCTCCGTCCAAAAAGAGGTCTAGATCTCCTTCTTTGGAATCTATTCACTCGGCTCCAGCATCCCCCTTGCTTTCGGAGCGGAGCCATCGGAGCCGATCATCGAGGTCTTCCAGGCTTTCAGGCCATGATTTAGAGAGAGTGGTAAGTAGGCTATTAAAGTCACAGGCACTAGCCCAGATGCTCCATAGCCCGTCTCATCAGACGTCAGCTATTATACATCCCCCTGAAATTCCTCCTTCGACTCTCCTACAGAGCTCGGAGCCAGAGATTATTGGTACCGTGACTGCTGCTGCGTCGGAGCCGATACCACACCTTTCGGCTCCTTCGTCCTCGACGCCTATCTCCTCCTTGAGACCTTCCTTGGAGGAATCCGGGCGTCGGGCTTCCCTGGTTGGTTCCGAGGGGGCGAGTGGCATCGGACCCTTGTCCGACCCCATTCTCCCTCTCGGAGCTTCGGCCTTGGTGAGCTCGGCCCCGACATCTGCTTCTGAGCCTTCCCTTTCGGTGGGACCAGGAATCCCTGTTTCTTCAGAGCGGGATCTCTCGGCTCTCCCTGGGAGGGGAGCCTTCGAGGTGATGAGGAGTGTGCTAGCCCCAGAGCTTAGCCAGCAGTCGGTTCCTTTAGCTCCTCCCGCTATGGTGCCTGTAGATGCCTCTTCCCGCTCTTTTGCTCCCGAACCCAGAGATCCATCGCCCCAGGTTTCCCCATTGGGAAGGACTTCCTCTTCCGAGGTTTCTCCTGATCCTTCAGGTGAACCCCCGCGTAAGAGGACCTGCAAGAGGAAGCATTTAGACTCCCCTGAGTCTACAACATCAGATACCGATTTAGATGAGTCGGAGGGGTCCCCAGATCTCCCTCTGAGGATGTCTCCTTTTCAGACATCCTTGAGCTCCTGAAACAGAGGAGGAACTGGCCCTCCATTAACCCCTCCGAGGATGAATCGGTATACCTGGAGGCCTTTGGATCTCGACCCTCCACCTCCTGGGTGTCTCCGCCTTTCGACCCTCTTATGGAGGTCATAGCT
The DNA here is from genome assembly GCF_019279795.1 of Protopterus annectens. NCBI lineage: Eukaryota > Metazoa > Chordata > Ceratodontiformes > Protopteridae > Protopterus > Protopterus annectens. The sequence continues at coordinate 370,199,514 of NC_056736.1, read as the reverse complement.
CGAAAGGCGTGGGCATCTCCTGATTCGGTGGAACCAGTCCCTAGGAGACCTTCAAAATTTATTACGGCCCCCGCAGAAAAGCAGTTTCTTACTAAAGGTGTCCCGGTTGATGCCATGGTGGTGGCGGCCGCCACTAAGAAGGAACTTGCAGATCCTTCCGTACCAGTCCATCCTCCTAACAAAGAATCCAGGACTATGGACAGGTATGGTAAGCGGATGTTTTCCTCAGCGACCTTTGCTGCGCATTCGCTGAATTATTTATGTCACTTCACCAGACTTCAAAGGGACATCCTTAAAGAATTAGGTGAAGTAGTACAGGATCCTTCAGCAGCAGGGGCTCAGGAAAAGATTGCTTCTCAGCTGGGAATCCTTAACTCCATAACCAACTCCTCCATGTGGCTCATTTCTTATGCAGCCGATGGGGCGAGTAGAGCTGCAGGCACAGAAGTGGCTCTCAGACGTCAGTCCTGGATGCGGCTCTGTAATTTTGCAGACCCCTTTAAGGCGTCCTTCACAAACTCTCCCTTTGATGGGTCAACTTTGTTTGGCCCTCAGGTGAAGGACACGTTGACCAGGTGTGAGCAAGATGGCAAGACTCTTTCTGCCATAGGAGTCCGTTTCTCCACTCCTTCTAGACCTTACCTCAAAGGTCAGAAGGGAGGGAAAATGTGGTTCTGAAAATCACAAGGAGTCACGCCTGACGCACGTGGTCAGTTTACCCCCAGAGGCAGAGGGGGTAATAATAACAGACGCCGCCCTAGGGGCAGAAGGGGTCCGCAGAACCAGGGCTCCAGAGAGTCTCTCTCTGACAAGCCCTTCCAGCATCCCTGAGGTGTTGCCCGACTGCCCACCCTTGGAGGCAGTCGGGGGAAGATTGTCGCTGTACCCAGAAGCCTGGCTTTCCCTCTCGCAAGACAAATGGGTACAGTCGATCATATCTGAGGGTTACAAGATTCCTTTTGAGGAAAGCCCCTTCCCTCAAAAAGGTTCGCTTCCAGACGTACCACCCGGTCTAAGGGAAATTGCAAGATTAGAGGTGTCAAAGCTTCTAAGGAAAAGAGCCATCCAGCCAGTACCAAAAGATCATTTAGAGTCCGGAATCTACTCAAGGTTCTTTTTGGTCCCCAAAAAGACGGGAGACTGGAGACCAATATTAGACCTCAGCAGACTAAACAAGTCTGTCAAAAAGACGAGATTTTGGATGGTCACACTTCAATCGATTTTGCCCTTTCTGGGCAAAGACAACTGGATGTGCTCTATAGACCTTCAGGATGCGTACTATCACATAAAAATCCACAGACGCTCCAGAAGTTTTCTCCGCTTTCGGCTGGGGACCAGTCATTTTCAATTCAGAGCCCTGCCCTTTGGTCTCACTACAGCCCCCAGAGTGTTCACCAAATGCATGGCAGTGGTCACGGCTCACCTGAGACGTCTAGGATTCCAGGTGTTTCTGTATCTCGACGACTGGCTCCTCTCCGCCACCACCAGGTATCAACTCATCCGAGCCAGAGACTACACCCTACGTCTCTGCAGTCAATTGGGAATTTCGGTAAACTTCGAAAAGTTCTCCTTATCGCCCTGTCAATCTATTACCTTTATAGGCACAAATCTAGACACTGCTCGGATGTCAGCAAACCTAACAAGTCAGAGAATCCTAGATATCCAAAACCACGTTCGAATCATCCTTGCCAGCAAAAAGGTACAAGCCAGGCTGGTTTTGAAAGTGTTGGGCCTCATGGCTGCTGCCATCACACTTCTTCCTCTGGCCCGTTTTTACATGCGTCTTCTACAATGGATGTTGTTCACACAATGGTCCTTCCAGCAGCTTCCCATGCGTCACAAGATCCTAGTGACACAGACCTGCAAGAACCATCTATCCTGGTGGATTTCCTCTCCTCTAGTCCATCAGGGCAGACCATTTGTTCCCCCGGCCCCGGTAGCCACGGTCACTTCGGATGCCTCCCTGATCAGGTGGGGGGGCATTATCAGGGCAGGATGGTTCATGGCACGTGGCAACCGTTCGAATACTACCTGCACATAAATGTCCTAGAGATGAGAGCAGTGCTTTTAACGTTGCAAGCCCTCAACGACTTTCTTCCCTTAGGAACTATTGCAGTTCACACGGACAACATGTCCGTGATGTGGTACATCAACAAGCAGGGCGGAACCAAGTCCTATCCCTTGTGTCGAGAGGCTTTCAGACTTTGGCAATGGGCAATCTCCTCTCATCGGTTTCTGGTAGCAACGCATATCCCTGGGAAAACCAACATAATAGCGGACAGATTGAGCAGAGCTATACTCATGCCTCACGAGTGGTCTCTCAAGCAATCCATAGTGGAAGAGATTTTTCAGAAGTGGGGCCGCCCATGCTGCGATCTTTTTGCTACTCCTCTAAACAGCAAATGCCCAGACTTCTTTTCTCTCTTCCCACTTCCGGGCCATCCTCCCCAGAGACGTTCTTTCCCAAGATTGGCCCCAGGGACTTCTTTATGCTTTTCCCCCCTTTCCATTGATTCCACAGGTACTCCAGAAAGCGTCCGTTTTGAGATCCAAAATGATTCTCATTGCCCCTTACTGGCCTCGACAAATTTGGTTCCAGTTCCTTCATCGCCATCTCTTGGTGCAGCCTTGGCATCTGGACCCAGTGCCAGATCTTCTGACCCACCAGTCGGGTCAACTGCACCGCTCCATTCCTTCCCTCAACCTCACAGCTTGGTTGCTCCACTTCCTTCCTTAGCCAGGCTTCCTATGATCTCTAACCCCGTTAGAGACATTATAGTAGCTTCTCTTAAGTCCTCTACCAGGAGGATTTACTCTAGTAAGTGGAAACGCTTCTCCCTGTGGGCGAAAGATAAGAACATAGATCCCTTTACTGCCCCGGTTCAGTCAGTCTTGGATTTTCTAGCGGAAATTTTTCACTCAGGTTCTTTCTCTTCCACAGTCAAAGTTCAGTTGGCAGCAATCTCCAACTTTCATGTCGGTTTTGCAGACCACAACATTATGTCCCACAAGCTTTGTAAAGCTTTTCTTAAAGGGGTGTTCCTTCTAAAGCCCCCTGTTAGGGATCCTCCACCACAGTGGGACCTAAATTTAGTGCTGGCATCCTTGATACTTCCCCCTTTCGAACCAGCTGCTTCATGTTCATTAAAGTTTCTTTCTTGGAAGACACTCTTTCTTCTCGCCATTACCTCGGCTAGAAGAGTGTCAGAACTTCATGCCCTATCTGTTCGTACCCCTTATTTGGTCTTCCACAAGGACAGGGTATCCTTGAGAACCAATCCATCCTTTTTGCCCGAGGTTGCTTCTAAGACAAATTTAAACCAATCCATTGATCTTCCTGTATTTTTTCCAAATTATTCTAACAGGGCGGAACAAAAATTGCATTACCTTGATGTTCACCGCCAACTTAGATATTACTTGGACAGAATGAAGCAATTTAGGAAATCTGATCAACTCTTCCTTTCTTATGCTGAAAATAAAAAAGGTCTCCCTGTTTCTAAAGTGACCTTATCCAGATGGCCATCTTCCACCATTTCTGACATTTATCAACTCAGGGGCAAACAACTCAGCTCAAAACCTAAAGCACATTCCACAAGAGGCCTAGCCACTTCTACAGCTTTTCAGGCTAGACTGCCCTTAGATACTATTTGTGCAGCAGCCACTTGGGCCACTCCTCATACTTTTGTTTCTCATTACAAATTGGATTTGGCCTCCAGGGATAGGGCAAGCTTTGGTTCCACTGTTCTCAAGAGTCTGTTCCATTGAGTCACCTGGGATAGAGGTGCTAGGGACACGGTCCCATCCAGCAAGAATGAAGGCGAGATTGACAACTTAACATTTAGAAGTTATGTACCTACCATAACGTTCCATGTTAGTTGTCTTCTCCCGCCTTCTTTCTTGCGTCCCTCCCTCCTGTCCCCCTAGCCTGGACAGACCTTGATCTCTCCTTTTCTGTGGAAGATTCTTCTTCCTTGGACACCAGATAGTTCTTGTCCTTGATTACCTGGTTTCCATTACAGCCTTTTTAGGTTAGTGTTTCTCTTTCCTTAGTGGAAAGTTTTTATAGGCAGTTTTTCCTCTAGATACCAAATGAGATCTGGGTAATTACCGCCTTGCATCATGGGATATGGGGCTGCCTCGAGCTGGTAAAAGTGACTCTCGAGCTTAGCAAGTGCCGAGTCGGAGCCGAGGATCCGCTTCGAACCCATCCAGCAAGAAAGAAGGTGAGAGAAGACAACTAACATGGAACGTTATGGTAGGTACATAACTTCTAATTTTGTTTTATCCCCCCCCCCCAGCACACCTTCCCTGCTGAAAATCAAATTCCAGACCCCATCTACAAGTAATATTCCCTGCTGATAACTGATTATTTCTCCCAGAATTTTCTTAAGCGCCATTACAGCAGTTTTAGGTGGAATATAAATACTTGCCACTGTAATCATCTTCCCTTGCCAGTAGCCCCTTAGTACTACAAATCTACCGTTATCTTTTTATCCTTTTCTATCATTATTGGAGCTCCTCACACAATTAATATAAGTACTTATCTTTTCCTTTGTCCCAAGTATTCTGCTGAATAACTGTACTGAAAACCTTTCTTTATCAAATTCACATGTTCACTTCTTTTCAGATGTGTTTCCTGTAGCATCACTATTTGCACTGTACAGTTTTCAATATAGTTCAGTACTCTCTTTTTTGTATATATTTGTGAGACCATTAACATTTAAAAATAATATCAAAAGGCTCATTATGTTAAAAAAATGATTATTCCCACCTTTTATTTGTAGCAGCTTTTTTATCTATCTTGTTCCAGCTTTTGTGTTACATGCACGCACTATTTGGCAGGCTGATCTTTTTTTATAGTTGTTTCTTGTCATATTCATTTGAGCCTGTCACATCTTGCAAAGCTTTTTGTTTTATGAAAGCCTTCAAAGAAAAAAAAACAGATACACCCCAAAAATCTTTTAACTTAATATTAACACACAAAATTATGTACATCTTCAAATATTTAAGTCTTACCTTCCTAATGGGAACAATTGTCCCAAACAGACAGCCACACTCAGAGACCTGGGTCATCCTAAAAGGAAGGTTATCCATGGTAAGATGCATGGTACAGCCAATGCTTCAAGTGCTAAGTGCAAGTACTGTCTGGTTTTGCCTCATCTTTATTGCTCTCCCAGAATGGAATGCTTTCAGAAAACATCATCTCCTAGCCATTAAAAGAAGTGTTCTATTTTTATTGCTCTTTATCAGATTGTCTTCATGGAGATATGAGAACCAGATACAGGGTTGCTTCTATAAGTATTTATTTATTTGCTAGAGGAGAGCTTATTGCATAGGATTCAATGTTCTTTTTTATTTATTTGCTTTCTCTTAAAATGTGTGACTAGATAGAGCCAAGAGTCTTAATTTAGTCATTCTCCTATGCAAGAATGAGAAAACTTACATCATTTTTTCTTGTATCATGCTGTCTTAGAACAGGCTTTTCTTATTTTTGTAACATTGCAGTGCCCACCTTGTTAAAACTGAACAAGGGAAAAGAGAAAAGAAGGAAATAGGGGCACCTGTTTACTTTAGTATCCCCATTACACTTGAAAGTAACTGAGAAAACTACTTTATAGCACGCAGATGTCATGCACTATACAAATATTACTTGTAAGAATAAAAGTTTGTTTTATTACAGTTAAATCTTTCCTTCCTCTTCCTAGCTCCTAAATGTTTCTCCATATATTAATGATACAAAGTAGGGTATATGCTTTAGAATCCCCTACAAGTTTAGCAAAGTCAAAAAAGTCCAATATTTCCAGGTTTTCTTGTTCTGTCATGTTTTGCAAGTATAATTACTGCTTTATAATGGGGTCTATATTATATCCTCGAACGCTTAAAAAAGCAAACGCTGATTGATCGAACTTATTTTCAAAACTGAAATATCGAAGCAGCAGAAATTCAAATTTTTTCCTAGGGAAAGAATTTGGTTGTCCATTTCTGTTGCTTCGGTATTTTCAGTGGTATGGTGGAAATTTACCGGTCGGATTCAGGTAAGTGTGCGATTGTGTGGATATGAGTGTTAGGGTGATTTAGGTGAGTTAGGGCTCGGGTTAGGTGTGTGTGCGATTGAGTGGACATGAGGGTTAGGGCGGATTTAAGTGAGTTAGGGTTAGGGAGCGAGTGAGGTGAGTGTGCGATAGTGACGGACCTTAGGGTTTGGGTTAAGGTAAGTGGGTAGGTAGTGGTGTGTGCATAGTTTAGTGTAGGGTTAGGTATCAGATTTTAGGTGTATGTGTGTGGATTTCTGTTTGTTTGGTGTGCTTGTGTTGTGTGTATATGTTTTGGATTAGCGATTTTTTTTTTTCCCTGGGGAGAAAAATCGCTGATCTGACAGTTCGAGATTGTAAGCTTTCGCTTAAATTAGGTCGATCAATCAGCGTTTGCTTTTTTAAGCGTTCGATGATATAATATAGACCCTTTATAATCCCACATTTACTTGTCAATTTCCGAGTTGCTGGTTGTATTCCTATTAATCTCCATCTCCCAAATCCAGTCTCTGCGTCCTTTCAAACATACTCTGTTTTTCTAGTCAACTATTGTGCTTTTTTTCTGTCTCTCAAGCATTTTCTGTTGAAACTCTGGAAAAGGTTTCACTGGCACAATCTTTCTGTGGTCTGTATTACCAGAAGAACATGAAGTAGAATCTCCTTTTGTTTCACAGCTCATTTTTGTTGGACAAACTTTTGTATTTCCTCCTTAGCATGTTCTGCATCACAAAATGATTTTGTCCCTCCAGGAAAGAATATTCTGAAGATAGCTGGATACAGCTATTTTTTCCCTTCAGCTGTTACATTTTATTTGTTGCTGTACCTTTAGTAAGTGTCTGTTGCTTTACGTTTTAATCACAAAGAAGAAACTACATTGTTCGAGAACTTTGACTTTCTTGTCAGCATTACACCCTGTTATTTTTCTCTGAGTGTTGACTATTTAATTTTAGCTGCTTTACCTTTTGCTGTCTTTAAAGAGTAATAACTTCCTTACTGATGCATTTCAAACATTTTTATTTTAGTGGTGGTTTGCGGTTTTTAAAGATTGACAACAGAGTGTGGTCACAAAATCTACCCCAATGCAAACATATTATGTTAAGTTGTCTATCTCGCCTTCATTCTTGCTGGATGGGCTCGGAGCCGAACCTTGGCTCCGACTCAGCCACTCAAAAGCTCGAGAGCTAGTTCCACCGGCTCGAGGCTCCCCTATATCCCACAATGCTAGGCGGTAACTCCTCAGATCTCGTTTGCCGCTATAGCGATCGAGGTGTGTTTCTACCGGCTCGTCAGGTCAGTTTAAAAAAACTAGTTAATTTCTTAGATAAACCCCCCCTTTTAAGTTAGTTTTCTTCATAGTTTTATAAAGTAGGTAGTTTCCTTCCATTCCCAGTCAAAATTTTCCCTTTTTTTTCCTGAAACTCACTAGAGTTCTTCCCTTGGGCCTTAGGCCCAGTCCCTCCCTTCCTAGTAGTTGGAGTGACTGTGTTTGTAGGGATTTAATTTTTTAAGTTATTTGTAATTTAATTTAAATTTCTAATAAGTGTAATCGGTGTGTGTGTGTGTGATTGTGTGGTTACACTTTTTCTTCTTTAGACCATGTCTAAGGATTCAAAGGTCTCAGACTTTAAGAAGTGTGACTCGTACTGTCAGAAGATGTCTCTGACAGACGGTCACACTTCTTGTGTGTACTGCCTGGGACCTTTGCACCTGCAGGACTCCTGTGCTGTTTGCCATGGCTTCAGCCCTAGAGTCCTGCAGGAGCGTAAAAATAAGCTCATTCTAAGGGGCTTATTGAAGCCTGAGGGTCCCCTGACTCAGTCTTCGGGGAAACCCTCGAAGCCTACCAGACCATCGGCTCCGGTATCTGAGTCGTCTTCTGGGGCTTCGAAGGCTGTTCGAACATCTGCTCCGGCCGGAGCCGATGATTCTCGAACTCATGTCCCTGCTATTTCCTCGGCTCCGGCCGGAGCCGAGGCAGACACCGGTGAGTCGGCTCCGATCAGATTGTCGGAACCGACTTCCAGAAAAAGGTCCCGGTCACCATCTATCGGCTCCGTTCATTCGGCTCCAGCATCTCCAATGCTGTCTGAATGGAGCCATAGATCTCTCTCCTCTAGGTCGTCGAGACTTTCAGATCATGACCTTCAGAGGGTAGTGAGTCGACTTCTTAAGTCCGAGGCACTGGCCCAGATGCTTCAAAGCCCGACTCAACAGTCGATGGCTAATCCCATCACTGAGAATATTCCTCCTCCGACTCCTTTGAGTTCGGAGCCGGGGCGGCTCGGACCCGAGACTGTGGCTGCGTCGGAACCGATACCATTGTCTTCGGTACCGTCGTCTGCTCCGATTTCTTCCTTGGAGGAATCTCGGCGCCGGATTTCCCTCGTCGGCTCCAAGGGGGCGAGTGGCATCGGACCCTTGTCCGACCCCGCTCTCCGTCTCGGTACTTCGGCGCTGGTGAGTTCGGCTCCGACATCGGCCTCGGAGCCATCACTGTCGGTGCCGGGGGAGATTTTCAGCTTGACCTCTGGCTCTGCCTGACAGGGGTGCCTTCAAGGTCATGAGGAGCGTGTTAGAACCTGGTTCAACCCCACAGTCGGCTCCATCTGCCCCTCCCTCCACGGTGCCTCCGGTGATTTCTGCTCACTCCCTCATCCCGGATCGCAGAGAGCCAGCTCCTCAAGTATCCCCAGTGGGGATCTCCTCCTCTTCCGAGGCCTCTCCTGACCCGGTAGGAGAGCCTCCTAGGAAGAAGCAGTGCAAGAGGAAGCACATCGACTCCCCTGAGTCTGTCACCTCTGACACTGATTTAGAGGATTCTGAAGGTTCCCCTCGTTCCCCCTCTGAAGATGTCTCTTTTGCAGACATCCTCGAGATCTTAAAACAGAGGGGGAATTGGCCAGCCCTCAACCTTTCAGAGGATGAATTGGTGTATCTTGAGGCGTTTGGCTCTCGCCCTTCCACCTCCTGGGTGTCCCCTCCTTTTGACCCCCTTATGCAGGTGGTGGCAAAGAAGGCCTGGATGGCTCCTGACTCTGTGGACCCCACCCCCAGGAGACCTTCAAAGTTTATCACTGCCCCCAGGACAAAGTATTTTTGACCAAAGGCGTCTCTGTGGATGCTATGGTGGTGGCTGCAGCCACCAAGAAGGAGCTAGCTGATCCTTCAGTGCCTGTCCATCCTCCTAACAAGGAGTCTAGGACTATGGACAGGTACGGGAAGCGGATGTTGTCGTCAGTGACCTCTTCTATGCGCTCGCTGAACTACCTGTGTCATTTCACTCGTCTCCAGAGAGATTTGATCAAGGAAGCGAGTGAAATGTTAAAGGATCCAACAGCTGCGGGTTTTCAGGATAGGATGAACTCTCAGCTGGCTACCCTCAACTCAATAGTTAACTCCTTCATGCGCCTCCTTTCGTATGCGGCGGATGGAGCGAGTAGAGCGGCAGGTACAGGTGTGGCCTTACGTCGGCACGCCTGGATGCGGCTATGTAATTTTGCGGACCCTTTCAAGGCATCCTTTACTAACTCCCTGTTTGATGGAGCATCCCTCTTTGGTCCCCAAGTGAAGGAAACCCTGACTAAGTGCGAGACTGAAGGCAAGACTCTCTCTGCCATGGGAGTCCATTTTCTACTCCTTCTAGGCCTTACCCCAAAGGCCAGAAGGGGGGAAAGATGTGGTTCCGCAAACAATCTCAAGGAGCTTTGCCTGACGCACAGAGTCGGTTCCCCTCTAGAGGCAGAGGGGGGAACAATAATGGTAGACGCCGTCCTAGAGGCAGAGGGGGCCCGCAGAATCAGGGCAGTCGAGAAACCTTCTCCGACAAGCCCTTTCAGCATCCCTGAGGTGTTGCCCGACTGTCCACCTTCGGAGGCAGTCGGGGGAAGATTATCTCTGTACCCAGAAGCCTGGCAATCCCTAACTCAAGTCAAGTGGGTACAGTCTATCATTTCCGAAGGCTACACAATCCCATTCTTTCGCATTCCAAAGCAATCAAAAAAATCCCTTCCAGACGTTCCACCCAGTCAAATGGAGCAAGCAGAGCTAGAAATATCAAAGCTGCTTGCAAAAAGAGCCATTCAACCAGTTCCAGCAGACCAACAAGGGTCCGGAATCTACTCCAAATTCTTTTTGGTTCCAAAGAAAACAGGGGACTGGAGACCCATTTTGGATCTCAGCAACTTGAACAAGTCTGTCAAGAAAACAAAATTTCGGATGGTCACGCTGCAGTCCATTATACCCCTTTTGGGGCGGGACAACTGGATGTGCTCTATAGATCTCCAGGATGCGTACTACCACATCAAAATGAGCAGACGCTCCAGGAGATTCCTCCGCTTCAGGCTGGGAACCAGTCATTTCCAATTCAGGGCCCTGCCCTTTGGACTCACTGCAGCCCCCCGAGTGTTTACCAAATGCATGGCAGTGGTCGCCTCTCACCTGAGACGTCAAGGATTCCAAGTGTTTCCATATTTAGACGACTGGCTCCTTGCAGCCCCCACCAAGCATCTTCTGCTTCTTGCCAGAGACTATACCTTTCACACATGTCAAACACTAGGCATTTCAATAAATTACGAAAAGTCTGTCTTGTCGCCTTGTCGTGTTATTACCTTTATAGGCGCAAATCTAGACACAGTCAGCATGTCAGCCAGACTCACAGAGCAGAGAATAGCAGACATACACAGACAAGTCTCTCTTGTCTTGCAGAGCAACAAAATCAAAGCCAGACTGGCCCTGAAGGTCTTAGGAATAATGGCGGCTGCTATCCCTCTCCTTCCTTTAGCCAGATTCCACATGAGAATCTTACAATGGATGCTCTTCACACAGTGGTCATACCAACAACTTCCAATGTCCCATTCCATTGTGATAACACAATCGTGCAAGAATCATCTTTCTTGGTGGGTCACTTCCCCCCAACTTTTCCTGGGAAGACCCTTTGTCCCCCCCCCCCCTCCGGTTGCTACACTGACAATGGACACCTTCCTGATCGGGTGGGGGGGCATTACCAGGGCAGGATGGTCCAGGGCATATGGCAACCTTTCGAACGCCACTTGCACATAAATGTCCTAGAGATGAGAGCAGTGCTTCTAGCGTTGCAAGCCCTACAAGACTCTCTTCCCAAAGGAACTATAGCAATTCAGACAGACAAATATGTCTGTAGTGTGGTACATCAACAAACAAGGCGGAACCAGATCCTACCCCCTATGTCGAGAGGCACTCAGACTGTGGCAATGGGCGATTTCTTCTCAGCGGTTTCTGTTAGCACACATTCCCGGAAGTCCATTGTGATTGCGGACAAATTGAGCAGAGCTATTCTCATGCCTCACGAGTGGTCTTTGAAGAATTCAATGTTGGACAAAGTCTTTCGAAAGTGGGGCCTACTTTGCTGCGACCATTTTGCTACTCCCCAAAACAGCAAGTGCGACGATTATTTCACCCTCTTTCCCCAACCAGGCCATCCCAGCAGAGACGCTCTAGTCCACGATTGGCCCCGGGGACTTCTGTATGCTTTTCCTCCCTTTCCACTGATATCTCAACTAATACAGAAAGCCATCGCTCAGAAAGCTTCCATGATCCTCATTGCCCCTTACTGGCCTCGACAGGTTTGGTTCCCATTTCTTCACCGTTATCTGTTGGAGCAACCCTGGCATCTGGACCCAGTTCCAGACCTCTTGACCCATCAGTCGGGTCAGTTGCACCGCTCCCTCCCTTCTCTGAACCTCACAGCATGGTTTCTCCAATTCCAACTGTAGCCAGGCTTCCTCTAATATCTCGCTCAGTTCGAGATATTTTAATAGCCTCTCATAAATCTTCCACTCGGAAGATTTATCATAGTAAGTGGAAACGTTTTTCCTATTGGGCGCATTCAAAGGATATAGATCCTTTCACTGCTTCCATTCAGTCAGTTCTAGACTTTCTAGCCGAACTTTTCCACTCAGGTTCGTCTCCTTCTACCATCAAGGTTCAATTGGCAGCTATTTCTAACTTTCATGTTGGAGTCTTAGAGTCCTCCATTATGTCTCACAAACTCTGCAAAGCCTTTTTAAAGGGAGTTTTTCTCCTCAAACCACCTATCAGGGATCCTCCTCCTCTATGGGATCTCAACTTGGTTCTGACGTCCTTGATTCTTCCCCTTTGAACCAAGTGCTTCATGCTCAATGAAATTGCTATCTTGGAAAACACTCTTTTTGGTAGCTATTACTTCAGCCAGAAGAGTCTCTGAACTTCATGCTCTGTGTAGTCGATCCCCTTATCTTTTGTTTCATAAGGATAGGGTGTCCTTACGTACCAACCCGTCCTTTTTGCCTAAGATAGCCTCACCGGCAAATTTGAATCAAACCATTGATCTTCCTGTGTTCTTTCCTAACTATTCAAACAGATCGGAACAAAAATTACATTGGTTAGACGTTCATCGCCAACTTAGGTACTATTTAGACAGGACTAAACAATTTAGGAAGTCTGATCAACTGTTTGTTTCCTATGCAGAAGGCAGAATGGGCCTTCCAGTTTCTAAGGTATCTCTTTCTAGATGGCTTACTTAATTGATTACCTTTGTGTATGAGATCAGACATCAACAGTTGCCAACCAAACCCAGGGCTCATTCAACTAGAGCTTTAGCTACATCTATAGCTTTTCAAGACAGACTGCCTATTGATTCGATTTGTGCTGCAGCTACTTGGGCTTCTCCCCATACCTTCATTTCTCATTGTAAGTTGGACTTAGCCTCTAGAGACCGAGCCAACTTTGGTTCCACTGTACTCAAGAGTCTGTTCCGATAGGCCACCCGGGACAAGGTGCTAGGGACGCGGTCCCATCCAGCAAGAATGAAGGCGAGATAGACAACTTAACATTTAGAAGTTATGTACCTACCATAACGTTCCATGTTAGTTGTCTTCTTCTCGCCTTCTTTCTTGCGTCCCACCCTCCTTCCCCCTAGCCTGGACAGACCTAGAGGAGTTTGTTTGTGACCTTTATCTTTTCTACCACCTCTATATATGTATATATATTTATATATATATTTCCTCAGTCAGGTTTAGGACACCTTTCAGTCAGCCTATAGAGGTGGGTTATCCTTTTCTTCCATATTATGGAATTTTCCTAGCTGGGCCTAGCTTACAAACGAGATCTGAGGAGTTACCGCCTAGCATTGTGGGATATAGGGGAGCCTCGAGCCGGTGGAACTAGCTCTCAAGCTTTTAGAGTGGCCGAGTCGGAGCCGAGGCTCGGCTCCGAACCCATCCAGCAAGAAAGAAGGCGAGAAGAAGACAACTAACATGGAACGTTATGGTAGGTACATAACTTCTAATTACACATTTTCTGTTTAGTAGAAGAGCACCCATAATCAAGGGCTGAGTACATAGTTGACAGACTTCACAGAGTTGCTGTAGAGTTCTGGCCATTGGCCTAGAGAGCCAAGCCCTTAACTTAAAAGTTTAATGATAAAGATGATAAAGAAGAAAAAGAAAAAAAAAACATCAGATGGGCAAGGAGTTATAGAGGCATGGAGTTTAGAATTTCTCTCCAACATCATAAAAAGCCTAGGACTGAAGGGTGTTTGTCTTCTCATAGTTTCATAGTATAGTACTAGGCTATCTGCCCTGGGGCATTTGTAAGCCTAGCCATAGTGATGTGGCTTTTGCCACCCCATGAAATGGTACAAAAATGTACAGAATAAATCTAGAATACTGTGCCTCTGTCTAGTAGTGACACAATGTAGGTCCCCTTATATAATAGAATTAGTTTACTGTGCCCCTGTCTAGCAATGACAGAGATGTGACCCCCTGGGGTAAACTTTCGATCTCCCATCCACTCATCAAGATTTCTCTTGAAGAGAGTCAGTGAGGGGCTCTGCCTAATACAAACTGGGATCCTGTTCCAAAGCATGGGAAGCCTCTGGGTTATGAATCTATCCCTCCAGCATGTCCTATTCATACTTGTGCCGAAGTTTAAGTCTTTAGCTCTCGTGGTCCTGATGGATTTGGATTTTTTGAGGTGGAGCATGTCCATCAGATCCTGATTGGACATGGCCTTGTACATCAGGCAGAGATCACCTCTGAGCAGGCGGTATGCTACTGAATAGAGCTGAAGTTTCTTTAGTCTGGCAGAATAAGACATATGTTGGAGACCCTTGATCCTTTTGGTGAGGTACTTTTGTGGTCTCTCCAGCTGTTGCAAATGCCGGGTGAGGTACATACCAAATGGGGCATTGTACTCAATCATGGGTCTGATGAGGGAGGAATATAGGGGTGCAATGACATCCTTGGATCTGGATGTGAATCCCTTCATGATGAGGTGTGCAAGGTAGAATGTTTTTCCAACCACTTTGGCAACGTGGGTGTCAAATGAGAGGTCGCTGTCTACTTGGGTCCCTAGGTCTCTGATTACTTTTTCCATACTCAGTGGGTTGCTGTCTATGTGATAATTTGTGGGTACTTTGTTTTTTCCAAAAGGGATGACTATACATTTTTTGGCATTTAGTTTAAGGCCGCGACTACGGCACCAGTTGTCCGTTTCAGTGAGGCCTTTTTGTAGGATGTGTGTGTCTGCTGGTGTATCGACTATGGCGCCTAGTTTGCAGTCATCTGCGAACTTTGTCAGCCACAGCCCTCCCATGTTTGCTTTGACATCTGAGAAATAAATGCCGAACAAGAGGGGTCCCAGGACAGATCCCTGTGGGACACCACTTGTGACTGGCTTTGAGTCTGACATTGCTCCAGCGATTTTAACTTTATGGGTTCTGTCCTTTAGCCAGTGTGCAACCCATCTAGTGACATAAGGGTTTACTTTTAAGCTGTTTAGCTTATCTATGATGCCTGAGTGGGGTATTGTGTCAAAGGCCTTAGCCAAGTCCAGGTATGCTGTATGGACTGCTTTGCCCTCATCAATGGCTCTAGTGACTGTTTCGAAAAAGTCAACCAGGTTTAAAAGACAGGATCTGCCCTTTACAAAGCCGAACTGGGTGGGGTCAAGTGTCTGTAGGTCCCCTATGTCTCTGTTTATGAGTTCTATAATGATTCTTTCCATAGCTTTGCAGACCAGGCTAGTTAAGCTTATGGGACGGTAGTTTCCAGGGTCTGTAGAGGCACCCCCCTTGTGGAGTGGGACCACTGTTGCTGTACGCCAGTGTTCAGGTACATATCCCGAAGTAAGGCTAAGGTTAAATAGCATTTTTATGTGTGGGTTTAGCTCCTCTTGGAGTTCACGTAACATGCACCTCGGGATACCGTCAGGTCCCATTGATGCTGTGTTTTTTGCTTTGTTTAAGGTGGTTCTCACTTGGACATCTGAGATGACAGGGAGATTACATTCAGCTGGGATAAGTATTTCTTCTTTTGGGGGTGAAGGAGGGGAGAAATTTGCACTGAACCTGTCAGCCAGAATGTTGGCAATATCTGTGGGTTCAGTGTATTTTTTGTTGTTGTGAACCAACTCTGAGCATATCTGAGGTTTCCGCCCAGGTTTCTAACATAGCTGAAGAAGGCTTTGTGGTTATCTTTAGTGTCCTTAGCGATTTTTCTCTCAAAGTTTGCCTTGGATGTTTTTATGAGAGAACGTAGTTTTCTGCTAATGTTGATCAGAGATGTCTTCCCTTCATGGGATTTTGCTCTGACGTGCAGTAGCTTCCTTCTTTTGTTATACAATTTGTTTATGGCTGAGGTCCACCAGACAGGACGCTTACATTTGGTGGAGAGGGACTTGGATTTGTTTGGGATTGCATGATCCATGCATTCTTGGAGATGTCCATAGAAAGCATTTGTGAAGGATTCGGCATTGTGGGATGTGGTATTCACTGGCACAGTGGGCTTAAAGGATACCATCTGAGTCTTAAGAAGAGTGAAGTCTGCTTTTGAGAAGTTTTTCACTGTGGTCTTTTGTGCTGGGGGTGGAGGTGGGATATGTAAATCCAGGGTGATTAGTTTGTGGTCAGATCTCACTAGTGAGGGGTATACTTCTGGTGTGGAGCATTTTGTCCCCATGTTTGTGATGATCAGGTCTAGTATATTATCTCCCCTAGTGGGAGAGGTGACTATTTGTTCCAGTGCATTTGAATTTATGAATTCCAGGAACCTTTGGGCTAGGATATTAGGGCTAGAATAATGTACTCAATCTATGTTTGGGTAGTTGAAGTCTCCCAGTATGATGGTATTTTGTGATACATTCATATCCTCCAATGTCTTCAGGAAGGCTTAGTGGGGTTCTTGAGATTGGGAGGGTGGTCTGTAACATGCTACCAGTTGTATAGCAGTTTTGCCTATGGTTAGTTGCACCTGTATGGTCTCTGATGCTTCATGTGTTGCTACTAACCTGGAGGTGTGGGTGTCCTTTATGAATATGGACACTCCCCTCCTTGTGGTTTGGCCGGGTTTTGGGGCGAAAAGCATGATCTGGTATAGCCTGGTAGCACTGGGGTGCTCTCAGGAGCCTTGAACCAGGTTTCAGTTACTGCACAGACGTCAATGTTCTCCATGCTGAGGAGTGCATCAAGTGCCTGCATCTTGAGATTTAGACTTCTGGCGTTGAGCAGCATTACCCTTAGTTTTTTTCCATTTTTGTTTTCTAATTAGGTGGGTTTGTCTTTTGAGCCTTGCCTAAAAAAGGCACTATGGGGGTGGCAAGAGCCTTAGCCAATATCCGGAAGCCCAGTGGTGACAGGTGTAAGCCATCCCTTGCGAAGCAGCGTGGCTTGTCCAACATATCATCCCAGGCAGACAGACATTAGATCCCCTTAGAATGACACCAGTACTTGAGCCAATTGTTAAAGCTGATCATCTTGTCTTTGTATTGTGGTATCATTCTTGGTCAGGGCAAGATGCTGCTCAGGGTCAGGGTCATACCAGCCTGGGCTACATAATCGGAGAGCTCCTCTATGTCTCTTTTCATGTAGTCCAGGGAGGTACGTCTCAGGTCATTCACACCAGCATGGACAATGACGGAGTCATATTTGTACTTGCTTTGGAGTGACCTGAGTGCGTGTGTTATGTGGCAGATCCTAGCTCCCGATAGACAGCTCACAGTCACCTTCTCCTTGTTCAGCCTGGTCAGTGGGACATCAGTGTGTCTGACTATGGAGTCACCTATTACTAGTGTATCAGGCAAGATGTTTGGCCTTAAGGGCAGCGATTGGTCGACACTGATTTATTGAAATATGTGTTGCATGTGTTTTGTTTTGAGGTGGTGGATTTTTGGATGTCTGCTTTGGGAGCCTCTGTTGTTTTGGTAAGTTTTTTATTAGAGCCTCTGAGTATGTCTTTGTGTTTTTATGTGTTTGGTTTGCAGTTGTGTTAGGTCTATGTGGGCCTGGGATTGTTGTGTGTGTGGTTGCCATCTCCTCCTTTCTGGTCATGCCAGCCCTGAGTTGAGAGAGTTCAGCCTCCAGTTTGGCTATATAGTTGCATCTCTCACATGTATTTGTGTTTGTTGGGAGGAGGAGAGGGATGTCCTTCATGGATGCATCTGCAGTCATAACAACTGGGTTGTCCTGTCGTCAGGCAGCCCTTCAGTCGGCCAGATTCCAAAGTCCGGGTCCGGCTTCGGCTGATGTCGCACTTCACCCGACGTCATCTCTGTTGGTCTTCGGGTATAAAGGCATCAGCCGACGCCATTTTCCTCAGTCTTTCTTGCCGCGTGGCGCCCGAAGCAGAAGCTGTTCGCAAGTGCCGGTCGGTCGGATCCAGAGATTACTTCTGCCGAATACTACTTCGAAGACTTCTAAAGCTAAGTACCCCGTTGGGGACTCTTTCTTGCCTCAGCCGATGTCAGAAAAAGTTAATAATTGTTTAACTTGTGGGAAACAAATACCTCATAAAGATTTCCACTCTTATTGTCTGCCTTGTTTAGGCCCAGCCACTGACGTAGCAGCCTGTTCGCCTGTGCTTCATTCAACCGACGGCTTAGGCGTCGGTCGGAGTTTGCTGAACAGTTTTTCGGTTCTGATTTTGCGTATATTATGCCGTTGGATCCTCCGACTACCCAAACTGCTAAAAAACGCAAAGATAAAGACCGACACTCACGGTCCGCGGTTTCGGCCGAAACCATGGTTAAGCAAACCGCGAAAACTGATCAAAGTACAGCTGAATCTATCACTACCACTGAGGCCCCTGCTACTTCTCTTGAATCGGCCTCAGAAATTTTATCCACTACGGTGGTTGCTACTGACTTATCAGACACCATTCCTTTGGATGTCTCTACCCCAGCACATGGTGCTGCTAGGCCTCCAGCAGCCATGTCCATTAAGGCCTTTGCCAGGGCTAAAGCAGCCAAAACTACTAAAACAGTGCCTGTTAAACCCCCTACAACCAGGCCCACTTCTAGTTCACAAATGCTTACTCTGGCAGAAGATTTAATTTCATTAATTAGGGGATCTCAATCTCACCCAGACAGGGCCTCTCAGCCCCCAGAGAAGAGACCTAGGGCAGAGCCCCCCGAGCCTGTGTCCTCTGATGATTCTGCCGATGAATCAGACATAACAGACCAGCCAGAGGCTCCTTTCTCCAATTATGAAGACTCAGATGCTGAAGAATCCATTCCAGCTGCTTCCCCACCAGAAGAATTCTCCTTTGGGAAACCTTACATGCCATGCGAGAGCAGTTCCAATGGCAGCAGCAGGATTTCTCAGACTCCAGAAAAAGACTTAGGACCTTTCTGCACCTTCCACAGCACAGGCCCTTAGCTATTCCTCCTGTCCTCTCTGTGGTGGACGATGCCTTCAATGATGTCTGCTCTGCACCAGATTCTTTACCTCCAGCCCCTGCCAAACCGGACAGATTTTACAGGGTACCAGACACTCATCACCACCTTTACAAGGCCCCACTTGCAGACCCCGAAACTATATCCCAGGGTCCCAGGGCAGTAGCCTCGACCACAGCTAAAAACCCTATTCCTTCTGAAAGGGAAGCCAGGTCGTTAGACAGATGGGGCAAAAAAGTCTACACCTCAGCTACTCTCTCAGCTAGAGCTTTAAACTGTCAGTTTCACATGATACAATACCAAGAGTTTATGCTTGATCAGTTAACAAAAAAGCTATCCTCTGATGACTCTATTGATAAGAAATATGTATTAGAAATGGTAAATAACGTACAACAGGTTAGTAACCATTCCTTAAAATGTGGCTATGATGCACTGGAGGCTTCATTTAGATCAGCCATGACTGGCACAGTGATAAGAAGACATGCATGGCTAAAGGAACAAGCCTTACCGGATCATGTTAAAGCTAAGTTATTAGATGCTCCTATGGATAAGACCAGCTTGTTTGGTACACCTGCCCAGCAGGTAATGAAGAAAATGGAAGAAAAGGCAAAATCTGTTCAAACGGTTAAATATTTCTTGCAGGTTCAACCCCCAAGGTTTAGCAGGAACTGGCCTGCCAAAAATTGGTCCTTTCCTGATTCCACAAGATCCCAAAGGGGCAGGAATAGACGTTCCAGAGGCAGAAACCAATCCAGAGGAGGTGCCTACAGAGGACGACAGTGGCAAGGTAACAACAGAGGCACAGACACAATCACTGCCACTACAACAACACAACCACAGTGACTTAACTCTAAATCCGCCTACCAGGGAACAAATAGCAGCTCCATTAGGCGGCAAATTAACCTTATTTTTGAAGAACTGGCACTATATCACAAAAGACAAGTGGATTTTGCAAACCATAGATCAAGGTTACCGGTTCCACTTCCACACTTTACCAGTCAAAAGAGGAATGCCAAACCTACCTCCAAATCAAAAAACAGAGGCTCTACAACAGATAATGCAATTAGCAAACATGAGAGCTGTGGAAAGAGTGCCAACAACAGAACAAGGAAAGGGATTCTACTCCAGACTATTCCTAGTTCCAAGAAAGGAAAAAAGTTGGAGACCTATTCTCGACCTGTCCACCTTAAATACATACATCATTGTCCCAAAATTCAAAATGCTGACCCTACAGCAACTTCTTCCCATGCTGGGCAAGGAGTGTTGGCTGGTAACTCTAGATCTCAAGGAGGCATACCTGCACGTCCCCATTCGACCAATCTGCAGAAGATACCTCAGATTTCTTGCAGGATCAGAGCATTATCAATTCTCAGCATTGCCCTTTGGCTTATCTACTGCCCAGAGTATTCACAAAATGCCTGGCATCAGTAATCGCCCACTGCAGACTACAGGGAATTCAAATTTACCCATACCTGGACGACTGCCTGCTACAAGGGGACAACAAAAGCAAGCTGACAACAGATTTACAAAGGGTCATTTACTTGCTACAAGCACTGGGATACACAGTCAATTTACAAAAATCAAGGCTGATACCATCCCAAACAAGGACATTCTTGGGCGCGGAATTGGACACAGTAAGACAAATGGCATTCCTAACTGCAGAAAAACAAAGAACTCCCTCTTTACTTCTTGGCTCTAACAAAACAGAACAAGTTAACAGCAAGAAAAGTACTGCAGGCCTTGGGCTTCATGGCATCATGCATAATCTTGGTCCCACTTGCCAGACTACATATGAGAAAACTACAGTGGTACCTAAAGAATTTATGGTCCCAACACAGGCACAGCCTAGAAACAGAAATTCCACTAATTCCATGCTTAAAACAGGAGTTCCTATGGTGGGCTCAAGCATGCCAGTCAAACCCAGGTCTACCCTTTCGCAGATGTCAAGCAAACCAGACCATCACAACAGACGCTTCAGACCTAGGATGGGGGGCCCACATGCTGGACAAATGCGTGCAAGGATTGTGGGCGCAGGATCAACTTCACCTGCACATCAACCTAAAAGAAATGCTGGCAGTAAAACTGGCAATCCAAAAGTTCAGACCATTTCTCAAAGAGGGCCAGTTGATGATAAGGACAGACAACACCACAGTCATGTGGTACATCAACAAACAGGGAGGCACTCATTCATACCCCCTATGCAGAATGACTTTGGAGCTGTGGAACCTGGCACTCAGCTACAACATCCAGTTACAGGCAATATTTGTACCGGAAAGGAGAATACTCTAGCAGACATATTAAGCAGAACCACATCGGATGCCCACGAATGGATGCTACACCGGACATCTTCAAGACCATCTCAAAGAAATGGGGAATGCCTCAGATAGATCTATTCGCTTCCCTCTCAATCACCAGCTCAAAAATTCTGCACAAGGACATTCCACCCACTGGCATGGAAAGTGGATTCGCTCTCCTTCAGCTGGAAAGGCCTAACAGCATATGCATTCCCACCTCTTCCCTTGATACACAAGGTATTACTAAAAATCAAGGAAGAACGTCCAAGGATAACCCTGATAGCTCCAAACTGGCCAAGACAACACTGGTACCCACTGCTGAGGAGCATGTCTCGGTACAATATGTGGCCAATACCCCTGATGCCTTTGATGTTAACTCAGAACAACTACAGCATCATGCATCCAAACCAAAAACGTTGCAACTGACTGCATGGAACATCACATAGCAGCAGCTAATCCAGAACTTTCCCAAAGGGTTAAAGATATTATTCTTGAAGCCCGCAGACCTTCAACAAGAAGGAACTATGCAGGAAAATTGAAAAGGTTTGTCATTTGGAGTACTGAAAGAGGAAAAGATGTGTCAAACATAGATATGCCTAACATTCTGGAGTATTTGGCAGAACTTCTACATACAGGCCTGTCCTACTCCTCCATCAAGATACATGCATCAGCTATATCAGCAGAATACAGCTTTGATCCACCTGTCTTTTCACATCCTTTACTCAGGCAGTTCCTCAGAGGAATCAAGAATGTAAAACCTCCAAGGAAACCACCATTGCCAGCTTGGGACTTGAACTTTGTGCTAGAAAAGTTGACACTATCACCTTTTGAACCAGCAGCAACAGCAGACCTACAGCATCTATCGTGGAAAACTGCTTTCCTACTGGCAATAACCTCAGCCAGGAGGGTTTCTGAACTTCAGGCCCTAATGGCAGTACAGCCCTTCCTAATCTTCCACCAAGATAGAGTGTCCATGAGGACTAATCCTACATTTATGCCTAAGGTGGTATCCAGAGTGTCCTTAAACCAGGCAATCCACCTACCTACCTTCTTTCCCAACCCACAAAACAGAGGGGAAAGAATATTACATACCTTGGATGTACATAGACAGCTACGCTACTACCTGGACAGAACAAAAAGTAGCAGAAAAACTGACCAGCTTTTTGTAGCCTATGCAACAGGAAGGGAAGGAAAAGCTATTTCCAAACAGACAATCTCCAAATGGATAGGAAATTGCATACGATTCTGTTACTCCTTCCATGGAAAACCAATTCCACAGAACATAAGACCTCATTCTACAAGGGCAACAGCCACTACCACAGCCTTCTTACGAGGAGTGGCAACCAAAGACATTATTGAGGCGGCTACTTGGACCTCCGTGCATACATTTGCCAAGCATTATAATTTGCCTCTATATTCCAGATCCCGAGCAGGGTTTGCCACTGCTGTACTGCAAGGGATCCTAAACACACCATAATCTAGTTTTTCCTCCTCCCCTAGTTGGCTATGGTATTCTACCCAGTTGTTATGACTGCAGATGCATCCATGAAGGACATAGTACAGTTTTGTACCTACCATAAATGTAGATGTCCGAACTGGATAGCATCTGCAGTCAGGATTACCCTCCCTCCTTCCCCTCTGTGGTACTCCTAGGGTGTTTACCCTCCTAATAGTTAGCTGGTGGGGGGGGGAGTCTCTTATGGTGTATTTGTTTGTATATATGTACATACATGCTTATTTTTGTGTTTACCTCTATCTTCTTGGAAACATTGGCATTTATCCAAATTTTAGCCTTCAAGAGGGCAACTGGCATCTGGGGCAAGAAACACTGAGGAAAATGGCGTCGGCTGATGCCTTTATACCCGAAGACCAACAGAGATGACGTCGGGTGAAGTGCGACATCAGCGAAGCGGACCGGACTTTGGAATCCGGCCGACTGAAGGGCTGCCTGACGACAGGACAACCCAGTTGTTATGACTGCAGATGCTATCCAGTTCGGACATCTACATTTATGGTAGGTACAAAACTGTACTTTGTCTGTGTACATGAGACAATTGTAGCATTGTCTCAAGATACACAGTTTGACCAGCTGAACTGGAGACGACGCCAGTAATCTACCACTCGACATGCTAGAACAGTATAAGGGAGTGGTATACCTTTAAGGGAAGTGGATATTCACAGGGGTGGTAAGTAGATGTAGTGCTTTACTTAGTACGAGAGTGCTTACTTAGTAGAGAAGTATTGAGAACAAGTGCAAGGCTTATACTACAGTGAGTAGTCTGGTTATACTAAGAGTAGAGCTTCCTTAAGGGAAAATTTGAAGAGCAGACTTGGCTTATTCCCCTTTTGGTGTCTGTTAAGATTGCAGTGAAAATTGTATCTGAGCAGATTCCAGTCAAATTAATGCGAACGTAGAGTGTCTGTTATTAAAATTAGAAAAAAAAAATACTTCTAGGCTGTTGTTTTGCAAGATCAGTCAAATCTTATAGGAGTTTTCATTCCTTTTAGTTTCATCTATGAAAACATAGTGAAGGAATTTCTTTGAAGGCTAGCAAAAAATGTCTGTTGCCTCTCTCCTCTGCAGGAGTGGACAAAGACATTCTATCATTGCTTTTTTTGCTAGGGCATCCTAGTTGTTCTCACTGGTTCTCATTCAGGTGCTAGTCCCAGAGATACCAGAATTCACCCTTAAAGGATTGCTGTTGTTTTCAGCAGAAGTTTCTGTATATGTTATGGTCTAGATCTCAAGTCCAAAACTTTCATGGTAGACACCCTCAACATTGACCGTGTTGCAAGTGTTGATGACTTTACATTGATGCTTTTGACCTTAAGAGCCCCTCACTTTTGATATTGTTGCTAATTTTATTTGGTGTTGTGCTGATATCACTATCACTATCAGCCTTTGGGGATGACAGTGGAAGTGGGGTCAACAAGGGCACTGTCCCTTCTTGAGAGGTGCCAGCTTGTTGGGATCAAGCCTGATAGTGTTTGTCTTAATATTGAACTCAGCAGGTTTTGACACTGAAAAGCTTGGATTGGGCCTTTCAGCACTGAATGGCATGAAATGGAATTTTCTTCTCGGTGCCAGTGATGGAAATGTTACTGTATTGACACCACTGATGTCTGTAGTGGTCTTGATATGGACCACAACAAAGGGATTTTACTTTGCCTATTTTTTTTGACTATTCACCATTTTTCCCCAAGACAGAAGGGTTGGCAAGCCTGTGCAGTACTACTCCCACAAGTCAGACCCATCAACTCCTGGGCTGATAAGAAGCACAAGTGCAATAGAAGGCAGTTGTATCTGACCACCACAGATATGGACAAGGCTGAGAGCACTTATTCCCACCCATCTCCTCCCTCTGATGACTCCAGTCTTAGAGAGGTCACAGAGATGAAGCAGAGAGCCAGCTGGCAGACCTTGCAAACACTTCTTAATTCTTCTGCACCCCAGATTTTCTCTTGGGTGGCACCCCCATTCAGCAAAATGGTGGGCTTGTGGTATGGGAAGACTTGGATATAGAAGTACCTGTCCTGATGAGGCCACATAAAGGCACCTGGCTTCCTAAAGACTGAACCTTTTGGACAGAGACTGCCAAACCAATTTCCTTTATTGCTGCAGCAGTCCGTAAAAGAATGTTGACAGCCATAGGTAATACACGTACTTCCTTTACCTCATAACATCACCCTCTGATTCCCTCCCCCTTTTCCACTTGCTTGTGATTATTTTCCACTACTGCCCAACTTTATATATATATATATATATATATATATATATATATATATATATATATATATGTGTATATATATATATATATATATATATATATATATATATATATATATATGTATATATATATATGTGTGTGTGTGTGTGTGTGTGTGTGTGTGTGTATGTACATGTATTTTTTAGTACCCAAATTAGCACTATTCCATCTTACTACTTAAGCTTCATATGCAATATTTTGTATGTCACCCATTCCAATATGTTCCTTTATTGCATCTATGTATATACATCATTGTAGTACTTGACCGTACCTATCAACTCCTTCTGAACATCGCGCTTTCATTTCCTCTATTTTGTACATGCCAGTCATTCCAATATATTCTGCTGTTGTGTCTATGTATTTATGTCACTATAATATCTTGTAATGCTTGCACATGTTTTTTTTTTCAGTCCATCTCAGATGTTTTTACAACTCAAAGAACTATCTCTTTAGTATAGTAAATTTGCTTTCTAGGCTTAGGTTGCACCTCAAAAGGGTATTAGACCAGTGTGCTTACCTGATCAACAAAAGCATAAATAAAATGGTTCATATTCCTTGGAATATTGCTGTCCTCTACTAGATAAAGAATGTAGGTCCGTAAACATGTTTAGAAAGCAAATCTACACATCCTCCGAGTTCACAGTTAAGTCCATAAACTGTTTGTCTCTTATGTTAACATTCTGATGAGAGCTGGATGACAAAATCAGCCAGTAACTGAAAAGCTTGCCAATAGACACGTGAAGCACAAGTTGCCGTCTCGGATGGCAACCATTGCATCTGTTGTGAATCTCTCCATGCAGCTCTCTCTCAATTCTGTGGATGGAGTAGTCAGAGCAGCAGTCTGTGGCATTGCTCTTCACAGACTGCTAGTCTGACTACACCATCCACAGTTCCTGGTTACTTCTTATGAACTTTGACAATTATACCAAGGCTGCCTTTCTGACTGCTTCATTCAAAGTGTCTGTTTCTGTGGTTTTGGACCCCAGATCCCCTATCTGGAGACTATGGAAAAGGACGGTTAGACCCATGCCTGTTGACATTAAATTTCAAAACTATTCAGTGCTCATTTTCTAGGATACAACAGTGCCCTTGAGGCTTCTAGGTTCAATGCAGCCAACCTAAAATAGCCAGAGATACAGGAGGAGCGTATAAGGCCATGGTAACTTCTGGAATTGTTGTCAGCCTAGAGGTAGTAACAGTTGCCAGCATCAGGGTTACAACAGTCTCCTTTCAGGAAAAGACAGCATTCTAATTCATGAGACCTTACTTGAGTTTCCCAGCCTGGAGGCAATCATCAGTTTTATGTCTCTCCACTTGTCAGCATGGTAGCTATCAGTGCTGAAGACAGTAATGTCACATCCAGAGGGTGCACCCTTCCCCAGTCCCACTTTCTCACATTGCCAAATATCCCACCCTCTAAGAAGAGTGCAGCCAAAAAAAAGGTGTTAAACCTCATACAGAGGTGACATGTTCAGGAGGTCGTACTAGACCAAAAAATTAGCCTGTTTTTGTCAATTTTTTTAATTTCCCAAAAAACGAAAGATCTCTGGACTATACTGTCTAAATGGCCTAAATTAATATATCCCCAAGGAGTTAATTCTTGTGGCCACAGTGCATTCCACCCTTCCCTTTCAGTTTGAATGAGGCTGGAGATGGGCTCTTTCAATCTTTAAGGTACTTAACTTTTCAGAAAAATCACCAGTCCAGGAGGTTTCTATAGGTGTGAGTAGGAGCTATCTAATATCAGTTCCAGGCACTTCCGTTTGGTCTCACCGTAGCTCCAAGATGCTTACCAAATGCATGTCAGTAGTTTCACTAAGTTTCCTTACCTTGACAGCTGGCGCTTAGTCTCTCCAACATGAACTGTCTAATTTTTGCATTGGAATCTCTTCCAGGTGTCTTTTAATCTTTGGGATAGCAACAAACACAGCAAATTTGTAGACAGAGCCATCTGAACTGGCTGCGTTCACCTGTTGCACAATGGATACACTATCCTGCAAGAAGTGCCATCCTTCAGACAGGATACTCCCTTTACAAAATATGGTGATTCATCTTCAAGCTTAATCACTTCTTGTCTCACTGTGCTTGAAAACCTTCAGACTGATAGCAGCAACTGTGTACATGATTCTGAATGCCAGATTTCACTTAAGAATTTTTCAGTGAACCTTAACATTTCAATAGGCAAAGTTCACAGATCCTGACACAGCACAAAAAAGGCATCAAAGACTTTTAAGTTCAACTTGAAATAGTGAACTTACAAGTATTCCTACTGCCCACACCTCTGGGGCCAGAAGTTGACTTGCATCATTATTTGTTGTGAACCAAATTGTATCTTTGCTCAAGGCCATTTACAAAGACAGAACTGTGAAGATTTGATGCACCAACCCTATTAAAATAAAATAAATCCATCTTCGGGGAAAAAATAAAACTGCTTTGCAGCCATGGAAAATCATAGCATCAAATTCAAAGGTGCAATGAATAAAGCAGTAGGAGCAGTATATGTCTTTCTATATCATTGTTGCAGAAGACTAAACATTTTTCTGTATGTCCTCCAGATCCTGAAAGGGAATGGCAGGAGTTTATTCAGCGCCTTTTTCATGCTTTAATGGCCCTAAAGCCTTTCCAAGGGCTGTCTTTGCCTACTCCTTCTAAAAGGCCTTAGGGAACCTGATTCGGTGGATGAGGCTTCATAGTCCGATGAGGGATCTTTGTCTTATTCTTCTCCGATGCCATTTCCATTGGTTTATGGAATAATGATGAAGAGGAATCCATTAGCCCTGAGTCTTCTTTGGAGGAGCTGTTTTTTGAGGGCACAGTAGCCAGAATGATGGAATACTTTAAGTAGGCTTCTTTGGTGGCTGATATCCAGAAGAGGTATGAGTTGCTTCATATAAACATGCCTAAACCTTCCACAGGACCTCCTGTGCTGGCTGCCTTGTTAGACATCTTTATAGCTTTCTCTAAAACTCTGGTTTCTCAGCCCCTGCTCCTAAAAAAACTGGCAGGTTCTAAAAGGTTCCTAAGGATTGTCACTTTCTGTTTGTGTCTTTTTGCTGATACTGCTGTGGTGAGCTTTTGCCCTCTACCAAGGTCCTGCCTTTGGATAAGGATAGTAGGGTCATGGAGAGGATTGGAAAGAAGATCTGTACTGCTGCCACCTTGGCCTTTTAGGGTCATTAATTACCAGACCCACATGGCCAGATATGCTCTGGCCTTAATTGCTCAAGCTTGTCAGATTATTTCTGACCTCCATGATTCTGAAGGAAAGTCCATTGGTATCTCTGTGCTGCGTTCTACCTCTTGGGTGACGTACCAGTCTATCAAGTGTAGCTGTGATGCTACTGATGCTTTTTCCAGAGCTGCTGCTTTTGGGTCTGTCATGCGGCATTATGCTTGGCTTCATCTACAGTCATTACCTGAAGACATTAAGGCCAAGCTGCTTAGATGCTCTGTTGGATAATAAAAATCTCTTTGGGACTGCTGCCATGCTAGGTCTCTTCAAGAAAAAGGTAACATTTTGCAGGACCTCAAACATGTTTTTGTGTCCCCATCCCCAAATTCCAGAAGAACTATGCTTCTAAGTCTGATTTGTTTGCAGGCAGCCTCATTAGGCCAGTAAAGGCAGGAAGGGTGGTAGGATGCTGTGGCCCAGAAACCTCCTTTAGCTGACATGCCTGCCTCTCTTTGACATTTTTCCTCCTTTCAACCCTCGGCCAGATTCCCCTGTCTCTTTGGTTCTCCCTCTTTCTTCTAAACTGGCAACTCATCACCTCAGATTCTTGGGTTCTGTCTGTCATCCGTTTAGATTAGTTCCTGGTATGGAAGTCTCTCTCCTTTTTCAGGGATTCCTCAGCCTCCAAAAGAGTAACTTCCTCATTTCTCAGAGGTTCTTGGGTCCCAGGAGGACCAGGAAACTATACAGCCTGTCTGTCCTTCCTAAGTTGTACAGGAATTCTACTCCAGAATGTTTCTGGTCTCTCGAAAAGAGGGCACTTGGAGGGCTATTCTGAATCTGTCCTTGCTCACCACCTTTCTCAGAGTTCCTTCCTTACAGATGCTTTCTCTCCAAACTCCAAATTTCTTCTGTTGCTGCCCCAGGCTTTCCTTATGTCCTTGGATCTGAAGGATGCTTGCCTTCATACTCGTATTCACCCAATTTTCAGGAAGGTTTTGTTTCTCTGTTTCTTCCTCTCATTTTCAGTTCTCTTCTTTACCCTTTGGCCCTTCTATTGCCCCAAGGGTATTCATAAAATGCCTAGCTCCTATGATTGCCTTTTGCTTACTCAAAGGCATTCAGATTTTTCCAGATTTTTAGGCATCTGCTCCCGGTTGCCTATTACAGACACTAGAGTTTACCATATCTCTACTTCAAAGAAAAATTGTTTAGGCAGTTTGAGTTGCCAAAGTTGGACT
>NC_056736.1:370162650-370169824 GCF_019279795.1 Protopterus annectens | reverse complement strand
TTTTGGGGGGGTTGGGGGGAAAACCTTTTTTTTCCTGGGCTATCCTGTTCACTAGTCTTTTGGGGTAGTTTCTATCTAGGAACAGTTCTTTGAGCTGTAGGCTTTCTATGTGAAACTGTTCGTCGCTGCTGACTATTCTGCTGAGCCTGACAAATTGTCCTTTGACAATATTCTTTTTCATGAAGCCTGGGTGCAGGCTTCTGTAGTCTAGTAGGTTGTTTCTGTGGGTGGGTTTTCTAAACAGGTTAGAGCCGAACGTTTTGGTTTCACTGTTGTAGGATAGTTCAATGTCCAGGAAGTGGACTTTTTCTCCTCTATCCCCTGTAGTGAATTGAAGGAAGGGCATGCTGCTTTTGAGGTCAACAAGGAATTCGTCTAGTTCTGTCTGTGTGCCATTCCACAGGAAGAAGAGGTCATCAATGTATCTTTTATACAGGGAGACCTTATTGAAATCTTTGAGATTAATCAGGGAATCTTCTTCCCATGCACTGAGTACTAGGTTGGCATAGGACGGGGCCATTTTGGCTCCCATGGCCACCCCTTTGAGTTGTTTGTAAATGGCATCACCCAAGTCAAAGTAGTTATTTTCCAGAACAAGTTTCAAGAGTAAGCAGAGAGTGTCTGCCCTTTCTTGTGCCCAGTGTCTGTGGGTTACTAGATACTTGTTCACCAGTTGCAATCCTTCTTTGTGTGGATTACTGGGATACAGAGCTGTAACATCCAGAGTGATGAGTGAGAAGGGTTTGTCAGAGTGGCTTTTTTGGATCATGTGGATTTCTTTCAAGAATTCCCATGAATCTTTTAGGTCAAATCTAGAGCTCTGGACTAGTGGGTTGAAGTAAAAATCTAGAAGTTCAGAGATATACTCTGTTTTTGTTCTTTTGGATGAGACTATGTGTCTCATGGGGGGGGTCTGTTTGGTTTTTATGGATTTTGGGTAAACCAAAGAGGTGTCCCACCGTGGGGGAGTCAACTGTCACGAAGTCCAGTTCCTCCTCTGAGATTTTATTATGGTATGCCAGGTGTAGGAGGGTAGAGTCTATGCGGTGGTAGCTCTGTAATACCTGTTCTTTGTTTGTCTTCTGGTAGTTAAGTTGGTCGGCTAGAACTTCCAACATTTTGTTGTTGTAGTCTGCCTTTGTCATGACCACCACTCCTGCACCTT
The DNA here is from genome assembly GCF_019279795.1 of Protopterus annectens. Lineage (NCBI taxonomy): Eukaryota > Metazoa > Chordata > Ceratodontiformes > Protopteridae > Protopterus > Protopterus annectens. Next base: position 370,168,659 of record NC_056736.1, on the reverse strand, counting down.
TGTCTGCCTTGAGGATTGTGAGGTGCTCATTGTGGCAGAGTCTGTGTAAGGCTGCTTTTTCTTTGGGGTCGAGGTTGGATAGGGAGTGCGTGCCCGGTTTTTTCAAAAGAGTCCTGATTTCAGCCTCAACTAGTCTGGAGAATACACTGATGTGTGTATTGAGTGTGGGGTTGATGGTGCTTTTCCTTTTTAGTGTTTGTTGTTCCCAGTTGCTGTCCTGGCTGGACTGGGATGATTGGGTAGACCCAGTGTCTCCGATAGCGGGGCTTGGGGTCTGTTGGATCGTTTCACTGGGGTGGGTGCAGACTGCCATGTCGCAGTGCATCAGGGTTTGGGTGGTGGTAACTTGATTCTTGACAGGGGTGTTGGAACTAATGCCCGAGCTAGGGCTACTGTGGGATGGGAGCATCAGGTTAGTTGAGATGTGCGTGGTGTGCATCATCTTATTACTGCCTGCTACCTGTGGGAGAGGAACTTCGTGGTAGGAAGTCCTTTCAGTCATGGCTGCACTGCCCTGATTATTCACTTGGATAATAGTGGGCTGTGTAGGAGAAATGGGTGCCAACTCGCTTGTTTTCGTAGTTGTGGGATCCCTGCATTTTTGTTTTGGAGTGCAGGACCCTAGTTCTGTTATTTTGGCACTGGCATCTATATTGGTTGAGGCACCTATTTGGGAATAAGTCTTAGGCGCAGCTTTGGAACCATAACACTCTTTTTTACAGGTCACATCAAATACTGTCTTTCCGGCTGTAATGAGAGCGGATCTAGTCATAACTTTACGTGCAGCTTTGCTATCATAGTTCTCAATACTATTAACAATATTACTAGCACCAGTATTCACATTAGTATTTACATTTGTAACTTCTGCCGTAACTGAAGTGTTGCAGCATGCTACGTTATCTGTCTTCGTACATGTGGTGTTCTTGGTAATAGTCTTGACCGTATTGTTCTTAGTAGCAATGGAACTTTTGTTACAGGCATCATTGGAGACATTATAGACAGTAGCGTACGAGACATTCTTAACAGAAGCATTACTAACTTTCTTACTAGAAGCATCAGAAATATCAGAAACATTAAACGCATTCTTACCAAAATTGTTACCATCATTTTTAACGGTAGATGTGAGAGTGTTCAATCTCGCCGTTTGTTCTTACACCTGGGTTCGGAGCCGATCCTCGGCTCCGTGTTGGCCGCTTGGCAAAGCTCTGCATCGAGAAGAAGCTCGAGACCAACCTAACTCCCACAATCCCCCTCTGCGTTTACCTCAGATCTAGTTTGCCGCTGCAACGTTCGCATCATTTTTGATGAGCTCGGACCACCTCAAAGCTAAGATTATTTTATCTTATATATTTTTGGATAAAAACTTCTCTTTTCTTCTTAAAAAGTTGTTGTGTGTGTGTGAGTAGTGTATCGAGGGTTTCTCGGTTCAGATATAAATTTATATACTTTTCTTAGAGTTACTTCCTCGGGCCTACCCCACCCTTTAACTTTATATACAGGATTTGACTACAGGATTTGACTTTTTCTTCAGGATTTGACATTTATTACTGGATTGGACATTTTGTACTGGCTATTTCACTGTTTTACTTGGATTTGACTATTTGTAACATGTCTGAAAAAGCTAAATCAGGCTTCAAACGGTGCCAATGTGGACAGAAAATGTCTGTCACAGATAATCATAGTTCCTGCGTCTACTGTCTTGGCCCTCTCCATCTGCAGGAAGACTGCTCCATCTGCCATTCTTTCAGTGGAAGGGTCATGACAGATAGGCGCAGGAAACTTATGGATAGGGGCCTTTTGAAGCCTGCATTCCAAGAAGCTCTGGATGCATCGGACCAGACATCTAAATCCTCGAAGGAATCGAAGACGTCGGAGCCCATGTCATCGGCTCCGAGCTCTTCATTTAAAGTTCACTCACCGGTTCCACAGGCTTCGGGGCCGAGTGTTAAACTTTTGTCAGTTACCGAGCCTCGAGTCTTGGAACCGGTGACGGAACTTCCTCCTTCTGTACTTTTGAGGTTGGCTCCGTCTTCGATTCCTTCGACGCTTCGACGCGTTCTTCCAGGCCCCTCTCCGACACCGATGTAGACCGCGTGGTGCAGAAATTGATGGAGAATACGGCCTTGTCCAAGCTCATCTCTGTCTCCTCCCAGTTGGTGTCGAGACTCGAAGGCCTTCCCTTATCTCCACCTGTTCCTCCTCCGAGGCCTATCCAGTCTTCGGAGCCGGGAGAGGCTGATCTGATGATTGTGGAGCCCTCGGTGCCGGATCCGTCTTTTTCTCGGTCGGCACCGTTCACCTCGACTCCGTCGGACCCAGCACCGGAGTCTCGGAGCCGAAGATCCATCCTTGGATCGGGGACTGAGAGTCGAACTGATATTTCGGTTCCGACTCTCCCTCTCGGAGCCTCGGCTCGGATCGACTCTGCTCCGTCCTCTGGGTCGATGCCATCGGTGCTTGTCTCGGGGATTCCTCCGATTTCTTCGGAACCTGGGGATACCTCGACTCGGGACCCAGGGGCCTTCGACCTCATGAGGAAGGTGTTGTCTACTCAGACAACCACTTAAGCAGAAACAGCTTCTCCTTCCCATAAAGGTCCGTTATCCTCCTCTGCACCCACGGCTACATCTAAGCATCGAGCACCAGTGTCTCAGCCACCCCTAGAGGGTGCCCCCTCTTCCTCGGAGGCTTCATCGGATGCCCCCCCCCGAACAAGTTCCGAGGAAAAGATTGTGTAAGAGGAGACACTTGGATTCTCCACAAGAATCCTTGACATCGGACACTGACTTGGATGAGTCAGAAGGGTCTCCTAAATCACCCTCAGAGGATGTCTCCTTTTCTGACATCCTGGAGATCCTAAAACAGAGAGGTGATTGGCAAGCCCTACCCCCTTCTGAGGATGAGTCAGTCTTGCTGAAGGCATTCGTTGCTCGCCCTTCCTCCTCCTGGGTCACTCCGCCCTTCGATGAATTGATGGAATTAATTGCTCGGAGGGCGTGGGAGACACCTGACACGGTGGAGCCAGTCCCTAGAAAGCCTAATAAGTATATTACTGCCCCCCAAGACAAGGCTTATCTAACAAAGGGAGTTCCAGTGGACGCTATGGTGGTGGCAGCGGCCACGAAAAAGGAGATGTCTGAATCTTCCTCATCTGTCCATCCGCCTAACAGAGATTCTAGGACCATGGACAGGTATGGGAAGCGCATTTTTAGTTCAGCGGCTTTTTCCATGCGATCCCTGAACTATTTGACCCATTTCACACGGTTACAGAGGGATCTAATCAAAGAGTTGGGAGATACCCTCCAGGGTACTACAGATGCTGCTGTCTTGGAGAAAGTTACAGCACATCTCAATACCCTTACATCTATTGCAAACTCGTCCATGAGGCTGTTCTCATACGCAGCCAAAGGATCGAGTAGGGCAGCGGCTTCAGCGATTGCTGTTCGTAGACAATCCTGGATGCGCTTATGTTCCTTTGCGGAAGCCTTCAAGTCTTCCTTTACTAACGCCCCATTTGATGGTGCCACTCTCTTTGGCCCCAAAGTAAAGGAGACCCTTACCCGGTGTGAGCAAGAGGGAAAGACTCTGTCTGCTGTCGGAGTCCGTTTTTCCACCCCATCCAGACCGTACCCCAAAGGGCAACGTGGAGGAAAAATGTGGTTTCGAAAACCCCAAGGCTCTTTCCCAGGCACACAGGGTGATGCCCCCTCTAGAGGCAGAGGGGGGGCAGAGGTGGAAGACGTCGCCCTGGCGGCAGAGGGGGTCCGCAAAACCAAGGTGACAGGGATACACTCCCCGGGAAACCTTTCCAGCACTCCTGAGAGGAGGCCCGACTGTCCTGCTCTGGAGGCAGTCGGGGGTCGCTTAGCTTTATACCCTCAGGCCTGGCAAAGTCTTACATCAGACAATTGTGTAATAAGCATTGTTACCAGAGGTTACAGAATTCCCTTCCTATTGCCCCCAATTCCGCAGAAAAGACTCCCAGATGTACCGCCCCATCTGCGAGGCCCTGCAGCTATAGAAATTTCAAAGCTGCTAGAAAAAAAGAGTCATCCAACCAGTCCCAGCGACCAAAGAGGATTCGGAACTTACTCAAGGTTCTTTTTAGTTCCAAAAAAGACAGGGGACTGGAGGCCAATTCTGGACCTAAGCAAACTCAATACCTTCATCAAGAAAGAAAAGTTCCGGATGGTCACGCTTCAATCGATCCTTCCATTCTTACGGAAGGACGACTGGATGTGCTCGATAGATCTAAAGGACGCGTACTACCACATCAAAATGGCCAGGGCGTCCAGGGATCACTTGCGCCCGGCTGGGGAGCCAGTCACTTAAAGTTTCGAGCCCTGCCCTTTGGTCTGACCTCAGCCCCAGGGTTTTCACCAAATGTATGGCAGTGGTAGCTGCCCTCACTTGAGACGCCTGGGATTCCAGGTGTTTCCAGATCTGGACGACTGGCTCCTTTCTGCCACCACCGAGCCGACTGATTCAGGCCAGGGATTACACACTACAACTCTGTGTTCATCTCGAATTTCCGTAAATTTCAAAAATCTTTACTACAGCCATCACAGCATATCTCATTCATAGGAGCAGAATTGATACGCGTTGTTTAATCCTAAGGCTTCCTCCAGAAAGAATAGCCTCCCTACAAAACCATATATCTCTTCTCCTAGTATCCAAAAAATCCCCAGCAAAACTGGTTCTGAAGGTTTTGGGTCTCATGGCAGCTTCTCTCATTGCGATACCCTTGGGAAGACTGCACATGAGAGTTCTTCAATGGCTACTGTTTGCACAATGGTCGTTCCAACAGTTACCCCTGACGCACAAAATTCACATCACGAACATATGCAAATCGCACCTGACTTGGTGGCTTCAGACTTGCAATCTTTCCAGCGGAAGACCATTTGTGCTACCCACGCCGACAGCTACGGTGACCACGGACGCTTCCCTGATAGGGTGGGGGGGCATCTTTCAGGGATAGACAGTCCAAGGCGAATGGTCCAATTTGGAGTACAATCTGCACATCAATGTTCTAGAGTTGAGGGCAGTGTTTCTAGCGTTGCAACACTTTTCTCCCCTTCTTCCTCTAGGGACCATTGCAGTTTAGTCGGACAACATGTCCGTAGTCTGGTACATAAACAAACAAGGGGGAACCAAGGGTGGGGGGGCATCTTTCAGGGACAGACAGTCCAAGGCTTATGGTCCAATTTGGAGTACAATCTGCACATCAATGTTCTAGAGTTGAGGGCAGTGTTTCTAGCGTTGCAACACTTTTCTCGCCTTCTTCCTCTAGGGACCATTGCAGTTCAGTCGGACAACATGTCCGTAGTCTGGTACATAAACAAACAAGGGGGAACCAAGTCTTATCAACTATGCAGAGTCCATGAGAATCTGGCAATGGGCAGAGTCCACGGGTCGCTTTCTGATAGCAACGCACATCCCGGGGTTATCCAACGTCATAGCGGACAGGTTGAGCAGAGCCATCCTGTTACCTCACGAGTGGTCCCTCAAACAATCAATTGCGAAGGAAATTTTTCGCAAGTGGGGCCAGCCTTCCTGCAATCTGTTTGCGTCTCCAATGAACGCCAAATGCAGAAGCTATTTTGCCCTGTTACCCCCTCCAGGGGAAGTCCCCAGGGACGGTCTGGTTCACGATTGGCCCCCGGGTCTCCTATACGCTTTTCCTCCTGTTCCCCTGATTGCAAAATTTCTACAGAAAGCCAACAACCTGCAAAGGACAATTATCCTCATTGCCCCATTCTGACCTCGTCAAATCTGGTTTCCCTTTCTTCTGGCACACGTTGGGAACCCTGGATCCTGGACCCGGAGCCGGATCTGCTGACCCACTCATCAGGGGCTCCCCACCCGACGCTACTCTCCCTCAGACTAGCAGCTTAGCTGCTCCGCTTCCCTTCTTAGCCAGGTCTGATCTTCTATCCCCTGCAGTTCAAAATATCCTGGTGGCTTCTCATAAAGCTTCCACTACAAAGATTTACACTAGTAAATGGAAGC
>NC_056736.1:370152650-370155150 GCF_019279795.1 Protopterus annectens | reverse complement strand
CTGTCCCTCTCCAAAGAAAAAAGAGATCGTCTACAAATCGTTTGTAGAAAAGAATGTGAGGATTATGGATAATATGTGTATCCTCAAAGGTCGCCATGACTAAATTGGCATAGCTGTTAGCACAGCTAGTGCCCATGACGACCCCTTTTATCTGTTTATAACAGGTTTGACCATATAAAAAGATGTTATTGTCTAAAACAATCTCCATAAGCAGGGACAAATACTCAACCTTACTACAAGTAAAATTCGAATGTTTAGATAGATACAACTGTAAAAATTGTATACCTTCACTATTAGGTATACAAGTAAACAAAGAAGTGACATCCATAGTCACAAATATCATAGATTCAATTATATCCGAGCTAAATGTAGATGCTCTTGTATATAGCTCTCTTAAAAGGTGCTCCGAATCTTGCAGAATACATTTGGACGACTTCACAAAATACTTAAGTTCTTGATCTAGGAACATAGAAATGGGCTCAGTGAGCCATCCAGAGCCTGCCACTATAGGTCTAAAATCTGGCTGATACGCATTCTTATGAATCTTCGGAAGTCCTGATATAGTAGGAATTAATGGATATTCCACCTGCATAAACTTAAATACATCCTCTGTCATGTGTCCAGCTTGCTTACATTCTATTAATGTGTTATTTATATTCATTTTCATACGCTGCACTATGTCAATAGAAACTACCTCATAGGCTTCATTGCTAAGCATGTTTAACATACTCGTATGGTAATAAAAAGTGTCTAATACGACAATGGAACCACCCTTGTCGGCAGGCCGTATTGTAATTCTGCTGTTGTTCTTAAGACTATTTAATGCTTCAGCCTGAGAACTAGTCAAATTGTTTGCTAAATCATAGTTACAGAATTTATGAGAGTCATATAACTCTTTCTCAACAGCCTTTACAAAAATGTCAACATTACTTGACTAATTACTTTACTTTTTCAACATTACTTGACTGATTAATGTCACTCACAAGGAGTGGTGTATACAGAGGAGCGAATGGTATTGCACCTGCATCAGAAAAGACTGATACGTCTACCAACATTTCTAGTCTGGCGGGTGCCGTAAGGAGAAAAATACAGTTAGAAAGGATTGAGATGCACAACCCTACAGAGGCCCCTTTTCCCATTCGATTGAACAGGAAAAGATCATTAGAAAACGACAATATCAGAGGGGCCAAAAGGAAAGATCCACCCTTGAATCAACAACAAACTCTTCAGAGTTTTTGGGGTTAAATAATCTTGTATACAACATCTCTAGTTACGCTTTGTCCACCTCGGAGACTAAGTTGTTGAATAAAGGTATGTCGTTTATTCCGACATCTAACATAGACTTGAGCCAAGCTATAATAGCTTTGAGACTTTTTGCTAGAAATATCTGTCTGAAATTACTCTTCCAGGAAAATAATGAGAATCCTAATATAGCATTCAAGAAAAAAAGTGTCTTTATGCCACCTATGAACTCTAATGTTGACATTTTTGTAAAGGCTGTTGAGAAAGAGTTATATGACTCTCATAAATTCTGTAACTATGATTTAGCAAACAATTTGACTAGTTCTCAGGCTGAAGCATTAAATAGTCTTAAGAACAACAGCAGAATTACGATACGGCCTGCCGACAAGGGTGGTTCCATTGTCGTATTAGACACTTTTTATTACCATACGAGTATGTTAAACATGCTTAGCAATGAAGCCTATGAGGTAGTTTCTATTGACATAGTGCAGCGTATGAAAATGAATATAAATAACACATTAATAGAATGTAAGCAAGCCGGACATATGACAGAGGATGTATTTAAGTTTATGCAGGTGGATTATCCATTAATTCCCACTATATCAGGACTTCCGAAGATTCACAAAAATGCGCATCAGCCAGATTTTAGACCTATAGTGGCAGGCTCTGGATGGCTCACTGAGCCTATTTCTATGTTCTTAGATCAAGAACTTAAGTATTTTGTGAAGTTGTCTAAATGTATTTTGCAAGATTCGGAGCATTTTTTAAGAGAGCTATATATAAGAGCATCCACATTTAGCTCGGATACAGTTGAATCTATGATATTTGTGACTATGGATGTCACTTCTTTGTTTACTTGCATACCTAATAGTGAAGGTATACAATTTTTACAGTTGTATCTATCTAAACATTCGAATTTTACTTGTAGTAAGGTTGAGTATTTGTCCCTGCTTATGGAGATTGTTTTAGACAATAACATCTTTTTATATGGTCAAACCTGTTATAAACAGATAAAAGGGGTCGCCATGGGCACTAGCTGTGCTAACAGCTATGCCAATTTAGTCATGGCGACCTTTGAGGAGACATATATCATCCATGATCCTCACATTCTTTTCTACAAACGATTTGTGGATGATCTCTTTTTTCTTTGGAAAGGGACAGTTGAAGAACTTTCAACCTTTCATCAAGGCTTGAATTCTAGTAGCACCTTTTTAAAATTTACCATGGATTTCTCTCTAAACAGTATTGACTTTTTAGA
>NC_056736.1:370130773-370147150 GCF_019279795.1 Protopterus annectens | reverse complement strand
CCGAACCCAACCAAAAGGAAGCCAGACCCAGACTTTGAACGCGACAATCAAAAATTTGAACTCCTTGGACCTAGATGCCATACCTTTCTTTATAAGTTGCACAACACAGAACCATTTCCTCACTACTGTAGACATGTGATGGTCAACAGCTAGATTAGTCTGCCTGTGTGTCCTCAAGTCCCTGACTATTGGGTCAACTCTAAGGGGTGTGTTGTCAATATGATAGTTACCAGGGGTGGATGACTTCCCAAAGGATACGGTTATGCATTTCTTCACATTTAGTTTTAGTCCGTGGCTCTGAGAAAAGTTTTGTGTCAGCCCTTCCTGGAGAACATTTGCGTCAGTGTGGGAGTCAATGACCGCTCCCAATTTACAATCTGCAAATTTACTCAAAGACCACTGACATTGGCTTTGACTTCAGAAAAGTAAATGCTAAAAAAAGGAGTGATCCAAGGACATATCCCAGAGGGACTCCACTTGTGACTGGCCTCTTTGCAGAGGTGGACTCCCCAGTTCTAACTTCCTGGGTCCTGCTTGTGAGCCAGTTGGCTATGCACAGGGTGATGTACAGGCTTGCACCTAACCTCTTGAGTTTGTCAACAATGCCCCAGTGGGGTTGTGTGTCAAATGCCTTGGCCAGGTCAAGGTAGGCAGTGTGAAACATTTTGCCCTCATCCATTGCTTTGCTGACCTTCTTAAAGTTGTCTACCAGGTTGAGTAGGCATGACCTGCCCTTAACAAAACCAAATTCGTGAAGGGGACACCCATGCGTCTTCTTATGAAGTCTCCTATGGCCAAGGCATTTGATTGTGTGGTGTTTCACCTTAGGGGTTTGCTTGTGGAGACAGTGATGTGTATGTGTAGTGGTTGGTGTCCACTTGGTTTTGTTTGCATGTGGTTTCTAAGGGCAATGTACGGGAGGCCTTTGAGGTTTTGGCAAGTTACTTGTCAATACTTCCGCGCGTGTGTGTGTGTGTGTGTGTGGAGACCTTACTTATGTGCATGTGCTGATAAACCATCTGTTATTTGAGTTGTCAGCATGTGAGAGTGGTCTTAATTTTTGTAGTACAACTACATCTCTCACACTGTATGTGTTTTCAGAATTAAGCAGTTTGCCAGTTTACAAGAGAAAACTGCTACATTGCCTCAGGATGCCCATGTCCACACCAGGCTGGCCAAAGAGATAGCAAGAAAGTGTCTATCCATGGTTTCAGTTTTTTTTTTTTTTTTTTTTACTATGGGTTTAACCAGGGGAAGAGTGGGAAGATTTAACTGGACTGGGATTATAGTAGGTGGGTGAAGAATGGGCACTATACTCTGTGAACAGCAGTTATCCAACAAGGCCATGCTGCTCTGCATGCAACTCAGACACTCCTAGAGTAGCAGGGATACTGGGAAAGACTAGTTATTCTAACAGAAACTACCTGAAAGAGTTTGCATCTATACAGGGCACTCACTGCTAATCACTACAAAGAACAGCTTAGCACAAACACTGGGCTTATTTATATACAATCAGAAAAACAAGTTTTACAACAGCAAGGCCTAAAATAGGTTTGCTACAGCACACATCTGCCACAGCAGTGCAGTCAGAAAACCCTCAAGGTAAAAATGCTGGTTTTAGAGCTCAAGTGCACGGAAACCACACAATCTACATACTACAGTACTGTAAAGCTAGCAGACACAACACCAAGTACAAGAGCAGCAGTGGAAACAGTTCAGCTTTGAAAACTCTACCAAAGTGCGAGAAATATAACAATTAATACAGAATTCTTACAAAATGCAGTAAAAATAATCAGAAGTGCAAAATGATACTTACTTTTCTTCTTTTAGCAGCAAAACAGCTTTAGATACAGCAGAGTCTCTCAAGCAAAATAGCCAAACCAAGATCAGGAGTGATCCTTGTTTTACAAACACAGCAAACTGTTTGCTACACTTAGGAGTAAAGTTCTTTTTTTAAAACCCCTCACACAGACAGGAGGGCAGGTCACAGATGATGTGGTGCTCCTCCTTAGGAGAGAATGAAGGAGGATCAGATTGGATAAGTTTTTTTTTTTGGCTCAACTTAGTGCTAAGCTCAACTTAGTGCTAAGAGGCTCCACATAATGGAGGGGTACCAGGCACCAGATAAGCCAGCTACCGCTCTGGACCGGTGTATTTCCATTAAAAGAATCTATGCAAGAAGAGAAACAAAGGAATGTTGTGCCAAGTACATACACTGTAAAAACATACGCTCATAAAATAAGAAAAATACTGCAGGAATCCATTACATAAAAGGGAATTAGTTGTAGGCTGGCAATCCCCTGAGGTGAATGGACAAAGTCTTTTGCCAATTGCCACAGAACATATCTATAAAAAATACACTACTGATGATTAAAAAAAAAAAAAAAAGACTGTGTAAAACACAAACGTACACATATCCTACTTTTTTTGTCCACCAGTCAGTGGCAAACACCACTAGTATACCAAAAAATGTCCTGGGAAAATAAAGCAGTCTTGAAAGTCTTCAACCAACTCTGCAAAAGCACACCAAGGAAACTAGTCAAACAATTATACCACCAACCAATCATACTTGGCATATTAACATTTAGCAATACAATAAATCATACAAAAACAATACTGTGCCACTTACAGCATTTATATGCATGTATAAACAAAGATAAAAAAACCCACAAGGGCAGAAGTGAAGAATAAAGCAAGAAGAGTTCATTCTGCAGCATGACCCTACTAAATTGGCATCTAATTTTACTGTAAGCACCTTCACATGCACGTGCTATGTTCGGTTCAACACAAGGATCACTGCTGCAACAATTTAATACAAGAAAGGCAGAATGCTTAATGTAGATTCAGCTCCCAGTAAAGTACAGTTGTGTATACTTACCATAAATGTAGATGCTTGAGTGTATTCACTGTTGCAGTCATTACATTTGGGTAATCCTGTTGGCAGGTTGCCCTCAGCCGGCCTGAATTCCAAGTCTTGGGTCCTGCATCGGCCGCTGTCACCCCCTCCCTGATGTCAGGTCATCAGGGGTATAAACGAAGCAGCCGACACCATTTTCTTCAGTTTTCTTGCCCCAGATGTCAGGTGCCCCCAAAAAGGGTAGCCAAACTTTATATAAATACACCAATAAAAATTGTACCTTCATCTATAAGCAAATACACCACATAGGTAGTATAAATCAGAGTGAAAGAAAGATAAGATCCAAAAGGAAAAAGGGGGATGGCGGGTGGGTAACCTGGACTGCAACAGTGAATACACTAACATCTACATTTATGGTTAGTGTACACAACTGTACTATGTTCTTCATGTTTCACTGCTGCAGTCATTACATTTGGGTACAGTCTCAAAGCTATGGTTGGGAGGCTGGAACTAGACAGCAGTAGGAGCGGCTAAGAGGCCCTGCAGAACTGCAGTGGCAAAGCCTGCCCTGGATTTAGAGTAGAGTGGCAAATTATAGTGCTTTGTAAAGGTGTGCACTGAACTTCAACTAGCCGCCTCTAAAATGTCTCTGTTTGGTACTCCCATGAGAAAGGCTGCTGAGGTGGCTGCAGATCTGGTGGAATGAGGCCTAATTCCCTTAGGCACTGGCTTGCCATGGTGTAAGTAGCAGAAACAAATGCAGTGTCCTAACCACTTAGAAATGGTCTGCATTGAGATAGGCTTTCCTTGTGATCCTTCAGCATATGCCACTAGTAATTGCTCTGTCTTCCTGAAAGCTTTGGTTCTGTCCAAGTAGAATATAAGCTGTCTGTGTATGTCCAAAGAATGCAGAATTCTCTCCCCCTTGTTCTGTGGATTTGGGTAAAAGGTAGGCAGATGGATGGCTTGGTTAAGCGCCACACTGGACACTACTTTAGGCATAAATGTTGGGTTTGTCCTCAGGGAGACCCTGTCTGGATGAAAAATGATGAAAGATTCCACAGCCATGAGCGCCTGTAGCTCTGAAACTCATCTTGCAGAAGTAATTGCCAAGGGCAGCGCCGTTTTCCAAGAAAAACTTCATGTCAGCAGTAGCCGCTGACTCAAAAGGAGGTAGGGTGAGTTTTTCAAGACATAGTTGAGGTCCCATGCAGGTATTGGTAGTCTCCTTGGGGGCCTTAAATTTTTGGCTCCTCTGAGGTACTGCCGGTGGCTCTGTATTGTAATGAGCTGAAATGGCAGAGGCATGAATTTTAATTGATGAAAAAGATAGGCCTTTGTCCAGCATCTCAGTTAAGTATTGCAAAATCTGAGGAATATTTGGTACCGCTGTATCGGTTCCTTCCATTTTCCAGCACAAGACTTTCTAGTACTAGGCCTTCTGACTTCTAGAATGACATCCATCACAGCTTTACTGAGAGGTGTTTTTTGTATGACTACATTATCTGCCATGCTGCCAAGTTTAATGTCCTGAGTTGGCTGTGCATGATCAGATTGTTTTGCTGAGACAGTAGTAGAGGCATTTGAGGTAAGGCCCAAGCTGGGTATAAGAGATAATTATTGGATACCAGTACTGGCGTGGCCAGTCTGGGGCAATCAGTATCATCTTTGGCTTCTCCTGTCTGACCTTTAGGAGCACCTTGGGGAGGAGAGGCAGTGGAGGAAAGGCATATACCGATAGGTTTTTCCAGCTGAAAGGTAGGGCGTCCACTTTCCAGGCTTGTCTGTGATAAGTCCTGTGCAGAATCTTTTTAGTTGGTAACAGAGAGGAAGCAAATAAATCTATGTCCGGGCATCCCCATTTCCTTATCATGCTGAAGACTTGTGGATCCAGTTTCCACTCGTGGGGATCCATGAGTTTTCTGCTTAGTTCATCTGTCAGAGTATTTTCCTTTCCTGGCAGGAATTGTGCCTGCAGATGCACTTGGTAAGTCAAAGCTGTGGTCCCACAAGGTCATTGCTAGTCTGCAAAGGGGGTAAGAATGTGTGCCCCCCTGCTTGTTTATATACCACATGACCGTGGTGTTCTCTGTCTTTATCAGTAGCTGTCGCGGATGAAGTAGGTCCTTGAAGGCTGTCAGGGCATTTTGCACAGCTAACATCTCTTTTTGATTGATATGTAGATGCATTTTGTTTGAGGACCACGTGCCCTGAATGCCTCTTCCTGCCATGTGGACTCCCCAGACATAGTCTGATGCATACGTTGTTAGCGTCTGGCTGGCTGGAGGTAATGTGAATGGCTGTCCCTTATTCTGGTGACAAGCCTTTGCCCACCATCGAAACTCCTGTTGCAGGCAGTGGATGAGAGTAATGACGGTTTCTAGGCTGTGGCAATGTTGAGTCCAAACACTTTTTAGGTACCATTGAAGTTTTCTCGTATGCAATCTTACATATGGAATTAGTAGGATGCAGGATGCATTTAAGCCCAAAGCCTGCAGAATTTTTCTTGCAGATAACTGGGTCTTTGTTGCCAACATTTTGAAATAGGTAGTCAGTTGCCTTTGTCTGGCGGGAGATAAGCCATCTGGGCAGTTGTATTCAAGCCTGCACCCATGAATGTAATCTCTTGTGAGGGTACTAGTTTTGATTTCTTTTTGTTGACTGTGTACCCTAGGCATGTTAGAAGTATTTTCACAAAACGCCAGATGTTGAAGAAGAATGTCCTAGTTCTTTGCTTAAATGAGACAGTCGTCCAAGAAAGGGTATATTTGTATTCCTCTTTGTCTGCAGAATGCAATTACTGGTGCCAGGCACTTTGTAAAGACCCTGGGCGCAGTAGATAAGCTAAAGGGCAGTGCAGAGAATTGGTAATGCATTGAACCTGCCTTGAATCTGAGGTATCTTCTGCATGGTTGTCTGATTGGAACATGCAGGTATGCCTCTTTTAGGTCCAAAGTCACAAGCCAAGCATTCTTGCCCAGCATGGGGAGAAGCTGTTGCAAAGTCAACATTCTGAATTTTGGAATATCCAGGAAAGTGTTCAGAATAGATAGGTCCAGTATCGGCCTCCAGGCCTTGTCCTTTCTGGGTACCAAGAAAGTACAGTTTTGTACCTCCCATAAATGTAGATGTTCGAGTGGTTATGCTGCTGCAGTCATCACACTTGGGGTTATCCTGCAGTCAGGCGGCCCCGCAGTCACCCTGAATTCCAAAGCCTTGGTCCGGCGTCGGTTGTCGTCGCTTCTTCCCTGACGTCAGTGCGGCAGGGGTATAAAAGAGGCAGCTGACGCCATTTTCTTCAGTTTTTCTTGCCCCTTATGTCAGGTGCCCCAAACTAAGAAGGCAAAATAAGAAGCTTGCAAAAAGTACAGTTTTGTACCTACCATAAATGTAGATGTTTGAGTGCTAATACAGCTAAAGTGATCACAGATGGGTTCTCTGCCATCAGGCGGGTCCTCGGTCGGCCGAATTCCAAAGTCTAGGTCCGGTGTCGGTTGTTGTCACTTTCTTTCCTGACGTCAGTGCGACAGGGGTATATAAGACACAGCCGACGCCATTTTCTTCAGTCTTTCTTGCCCCAGATGTCAGGTGCCCCCAGAAGGAAGGCAATACATAAATTATATATATATATATATATATATATATATATATATATATATATATATATATACATACATACATACATACATACATATAGAGTCATGCAATGCAATATAATCAAAAATCAGTAGTTGCAAGCAAATATACCATAGAAGGATAACCCAATCAGGTTGTATGAGGAGGGGTTAGCCCCTAGGCCTTTACCAAGAAAGGAAGGAGGGAGGGAAACCTGTACTGCAGCTGTATTAGCACTCGAACATCTACATTTATGGTAGGTACAAAACTGTACTATGTTCATCGTGCATACAGCTGCAGTAATCACAGATGGGTAGAATCCCAAAGCTACGCACAGGGTGGGAGGCACTAGGTGGAACTGGGATGAGCCAGGATGCCCTGCAACACAGCAGTGGCAAAGCCTGCTCTAGTCTTGGAGTATAAAGGTAGGTGGTAGTGCTTGGTGAAGGTATGCACAGAACTCCAAGTGTCTGCCTCCAAAATATCTTTGGTAGGAACTCCTCTGAGGAAGGCTGTGGAGGTAGCTGTGGCCCTGGTGGAGTGGGATCTGATGCCTGTAGGGACAGATTTTCCATGAAAGGAGTAACAAAACCGTATGCAATGGCCTATCCATTTTGAAATTGTCTGTTGGGTAACTGGCTTCCCTTGAGCTCCTACAGCATAGGACACAAAAAGTTGCTCTGATTTCCTGAAAGGCTTTGTTCTGTCCAAATAATAACGTAGCTGTCTATGGATGTCTAAGGAGTGTAGCAGCCTTTCCCCTTTATTTTGAGGATTGGGGTAAAAGGTAGGTAAGTGTATGGCTTGATTTAAAGCTACCCTGGATACCACTTTAGGCATAAATGATGGGTTGGTTTGAAGTGAAACCCTGTCCTGATGGAAGATGAGAAAGGGCTGCACAGCCATGAGGGCTTGTAGTTCCGAAACCCTACGAGCTGAGGTAATGGCCAGAAGGAAAGCTGTTTTCCAGGACAAATATTGCAACTCTGTTGAGGCAGCTGGTTCAAAGGGAGGTAATGTTAATTTTTCTAGAATGTAATTAAGATCCCAGGCTGGTATTGGTCGTTTCCTAGGTGGTCTTATATTCTTAGCCACTCTGAGGAACTGTCTTAAGAGTGGGTGAGAGAATAAAGGTGGATCAGTGTTGAACTCTGCAGAAATGGCTGAGGCATGAATTTTTATGGAGGAAAATGAAAGTCCACTGTTCAACAGCTCAGCTAGATACTGTAATATCTGAGGCAAATTCAGTTTTCTGGGATCCTGGCCTTTTTTCTCATTCCAAGAGCAAAACCGTTTCCATTTTGCGGAGTAAGCCTTTCTAGTAGATGGCCTTCTGGCCTCCAAAATGACATCCTGCACCTCTTTGGAGAGTAGGGTCTGTTGTGGTGTTAAGGAATTTTCCATGCAGCGAGATTGAGTGTTTTCAGCTGGCTGTGAAGAGTTTTGTAGTTGTGCTGAGTCAGTAGAAGAGGCATTAGAGGTAGGGACCAGAGAGGAGTATGCGTTAGGCTCCTCAGGAGAGGGTACCAGTGTTGTCTTGGCCAGTCTGGAGCAATCAGTATCATCTTTGGTCTGTCTGCTCTTGCTTTCAAGAGCACCTTTGGCAGAAGAGGCAAAGGTGGGAAAGCGTAAACTGTCCATGCTGCCCAACTGAAAGAAAGGGCATCCACTCTCCAGGCCTTTGGATGAAAGGTCCTTGAACAGAACTTTTCCAATTGATGATTCCTGTGGGACGCGAAGAGATCTAGGTCTGGCCTTCCCCACGCTTGGATTATCTTTGTAAACACTTGAGGATGCAACTTCCATTCGTGTGGGTCTGTCATAATTCTGCTTAGATTGTCTGTCAGTGTGTTTTCCAAACCTGGCAAGTACGGTGCATGAAGTTCGATTTGCCATTCCAGAGCCAAGTTCCAAAGTGACATGGCTAGTCTGCACAGGGGGTATGAATGTGTTCCTCCTTGTTTGTTTATGTACCACATTACTGTGGTGTTGTCTGTTCTTATCAATAATTGCCCTGGATGCAGGAGGTCCTTGAAAGCTGTAAGTGCATTTATCACTGCTAGCATTTCTTTTTGATTGATGTGAAGGTGCTTTTCCTTTTGGGACCATTTGCCCTGAATGCACCTGTCTGTCATGTGCGCCCTGCGTAGTCTGAGGCGTCTGTTGTGATGACTTGATTTGCTTGAGGCTTGCAGAATGGAAGACCTGTGTTTGTTTGACATGCTTGGGCCCACCATAGAAATTCCTTTTGCAAACATGGAATTATTGGTATTATTGTTTCCAAACTGTGGCTGTGTTGAGACCATAGGTTTTTCAGGTACCACTGAAGTTTCCTCATGTGCAACTTTGCACATGGGATTAAAAGAATGCAAGATGCCATGAAGCCCAGAGCCTGCAGGATTTTCCTTGCAGTAAGCCTGGTACAATTTGCTAGTATTTTGAAGCACTGAGTTAGTTGCCCCTGTTTTTCTGGCGTGAGGTAGGCCATCTGGGTGTTTGTGTCCAAGTTGGCACCCAGGAAAGTTATTTTCTGAGATGGTGTTAGCCTGGATTTCTCTTTGTTGACTGTGTATCCCAGAGAATTTAATAACCGTGTTACATAAGCCAGATGTTCCAGAAGTATGTGCTTGCTGTCTGCTTGGATCAGGCAGTCGTACAAATAAGGGTAAATTTGTATCCCGTGAAGTCTGCAGAAGGCAATTACTGATGCCAGGCATTTTGTGAATACTCTGGGCGCAGTAGATAAGCCAAAGGGCAATGCAGAGAATTGATAGTGGATTGAACCTGCAAGAAATCTGAAGTATCTTCTGCAGCTTTGTCTGACTGGGACATGCAGGTATGCCTCCTTGAGGTCCAATGTTACCAGCCAAAACTCCTTGCCCAGCATGGGAAGAAGCTGCTGTAATGTAAGCATCT
The DNA here is from genome assembly GCF_019279795.1 of Protopterus annectens. NCBI lineage: Eukaryota > Metazoa > Chordata > Ceratodontiformes > Protopteridae > Protopterus > Protopterus annectens. The sequence continues at coordinate 370,137,762 of NC_056736.1, read as the reverse complement.
TGAATTTTGGTACGAGTAGAAATGTATTTAGGATGGACAAGTCCAAAATGGGTCTCCAGTCGGTTCCTTTCCTTGGTACCAAGAATAGTCTGGAATAAAAACCTTGACCTTGTTCGTGAGTAGGTACCTCTTGAATAGCTTTCATGTCCATGAGTTTTGAAATTTGTATTTGTGCCTCTGCCCTTTGATTGTGTGGCAGGTTTGGCATGCCTCTCATTGTTGGAAGAGTGTGAAAATGAAATCTGTAGCCTCTGTTTATAATGTCCAGGATCCATTTGTCTGTTGTGATATGCCAATTTCTTGTAAATAATGCCAGCTTTCCTCCCAAGGGTGCTGCCAGCTGAGACTTGCTTGGCATGAAAAGGAGGAAGTCATTGGGTTTGTTTTCTGTATTGTTGTGCACTGTCTTCGCCACCTCTTGGTGCTGGAGTTTGCCATTGTCTGTCTCTATATGATCCTTGAGATTGTCCTCTGCCCCTTGAGCGCCTGTATCTACCTCTTTTGGGCTTGTCCGTGGCTGGAAAGGACCAGTTTTTTGAAGGCCAATTCCTGCTAAAACGAGGTGGTTGTACCTGTAGAAAAGCCTTGACAGTTTGCATAGATTTAGCTTTTTCTTCCATTTTCCGTAGTTTCTCCTCAGCATTAGTACCAAATAGTACATCCTTTTGTAAAGGAGCATCTAGTAGTTTAGCTTTAACATGATCAGGCAAGCTTTGTTCCCTAAGCCAGGCATGTCTACGAATGACTGATCCTGTAACAGCAGCTCTACTTGAGGCCTCTAAGGCATCATAGCCACATTGTAAGGTGTGTTTACCCACTTGTTCTGCACTATGCATCATATCCTGCAATTCCTTCAAATCTGGTTGTTTAGGTTGAGACATTTTATTTCTTAATTGTGATAACAGAAACTGCTGATATTTAAGCATATGGAACTGACAATTTAAGGCCCTCGTGGCTAGGGTGGCCGAGGTGTATACCTTTTTTCCCCACCTTTCTAAGGATCTAGATTCTCTTTCGGAAGGTAGTGGATTCTTGGCAGTAGAGGCCTTCATTCCCTTGGGGCCTTGAGAAATGGTTTCAGGGTCAGCATTATGGCTTTTGAAAAGAAATTGGTGAGAATTAGGAACTCTGTAGTACCTATCAGGTTTGACTGGGGCAGGAGGCAGGGAATCCGGATTAAGACAAGCCTCCGAGTAAACATCATCAAGTATGTCCAAGACAGGAGGTATCGCCAGAGGTCTGTGTTGAGGTAACAAAAGAAATTCCCTAAGCTTTTTCTTGGAATCAGAAAAGTCTTGGCCTTCGCAATGGAAGTGTTCCCTCAAGGTGTGCAAGGTTTCCCCAAAGGAAAAATCCTCTGGGGGAGATACAGAAGGAATGGACTGTTCTGCATCAGAATCTTCAAAAGGGAGTCAATGAGTGTTCCTCTACATCAGAATGTTCTGAGAAAATGGAGCCCTGTTCAGAAGAGCGAGAATCTTCCTCCACTCTGGGTCTCTTGTCTGGAGGGGGTTGGGAACCCCTGATAAGAGTAATTAAATCCTCAGCCATTTTAAGCATCTGCTTTTTAGGCATGGGGCCTGGAGATGGGCCCTGTGCAACAGGCCTCTTGGGATGCATGGCTGTATTGGACTTAGTAAAGGCCTTAATGGAAAAGGAAGATGAGGGTCTAAAGACACCCTGGGTGGAAGTGGACCTGTCCACATTAGGAGGCTCAACACTCACAGTGGCTTCGGTGGTTGTAGTCTGAGTAAGGGCCGAGGTACCTGTGGACTCGGTTACTGAAGACACCGCCAAGGAAGTGTCGTCGGTAGTCAGGGACTGCATAGGCGTCTCGCTGAGAACCGAACCACGTGCAGCCAGTTTTGGCGTGGTGTCGGTGGAGACCACGGACCTCGCGTGTCGGTCCTTGCGTTTTTTGGACAAAACGGTAGTCTGAGTCTCCGACGACATTTTATAATCAAAGGCTTTACCAAAATAGTGTTGGGCGAACTCCGCCCGACGCTTAATAGTGTGTTTATTGAAAGTAGCGCAAAAGCGACAGCCCGAGACGTCATGGTCTGGGCCTAAACAAGGTATGCAGAGGGAATGGAAATCCTTATTGGGTATTTGCTTCCCACAAGAAATACAATTGTTAACTTTGTCTGACATCGGTCTGAGGCAAGAAAAGTTTCCCCAACGGGGTACTTAGCTTTAAAGAGGACTTCGGTTTCCAATTTTTCGTAAATTCAGGAGCTGGCCGACCGGCACTTGCGAACTGCTTCTGCTTCGGCACCGCAAGGCAAAAGACTGAAGAAAATGGTGTTGGCTGTGTCTTATATACCCCTGTCGCACTGACGTCAAGAAAGAAAGCGACAACAACCGACGCCGGACATAGACTTTGGAATTCGGCTGACCGAGGACCCACCTGACGGCAGAGAACCCATCTGTGATTACTGCAGCTGTATGTATGATGAACATCATACCTTAGTGCAAAACAATGGTACTAGTTGTAAGCAAATACACCATATAGACATGCATCCCAAAGGTTGAAGTACATGGAGGTATAAGAAAAGCCTTGTTAGGTAGAGGGGATGGAGGGAGGGTAACCTGGACTGCAGCAGCATAACCACTCTAACTTCTACATTTATGGTAGGTACAAATCTGTACTATGTTCATCGTGCTATGCTGCTGCAGTCATCACATTTGGGTAGAGTCCCAAAGCTATGGTTGGGTGGTAGGAGCTAAACTGGGTTAGGTGCAGCTAAGATGGCCTGCAGAACTGCAGTGGCAAACCCAGCTCTGGCTTTTGGGTACAGAGGAAGGTGGTAATGATTGGTGAAGGTGTGCACTGAACTCCAGGTAGCTGCCTCTAGAATGTCCTTTGTTGGGACTTCTCGGAGGAAGGCTGCTGAGGTTGCTGTAGCCCTGGTAGAGTGAGACCTAATACTAGCAGGCACTGCTTTCCCGTGGTGTGAGTAGCAAAAGCAGATGCAATGTGCTATCCATTTGGAGATGGTCTGTTTTGAAATGAACTTTCCTTCTGAGCCTGGTGCATAGGATACAAGGAGTTGGTCACATTTTCTGAAGGCCTTTGTCTTCTCCAAATAGTAACGTAACTGTCTGTGAATGTCCAAAGAGTGAAGGAGTCTTTCTCCTTTATTCTGTGGGTTTGGATAAAAGGTGGGCAAGTGTATGGTCTGATTGAGAGCCACACTGGATACTACCTTTGGCATGAAGGAAGAGTTGATGCATAAAGATACTCTGTCCTGATGGAAAATGAGGAAAGGTTCCACTGCCATAAGTGCCTGCAGTTCTGAGACTCTGCGTGCTGAGGTGATAGCCAGCAGCAGGGCTGTCTTCCATGACAAGTATTGAAGTTGTGCTGAAAAGGCTGGTTCAAATGGAGGAAGTGTTAAATTTTCCAGAACAAAATTTAGATCCCAAGTTGGGGTTGGTGGTTTTCTGGGGGGTCTTATAATTTTTGCCCCTCTGAGAAACTGCCTTGGCAAAGGATGAGAGAAAATGGGAACCGTATCATATTGAGCTGAAATGGCTGAAGCATGGATCTTTATGGATGAGAAAGAAAGGCCTTTCTGTAGCATCTCAGTTAGATATTGGAGTATGTGCGGAATATTTGGGATGCCAGGATTTAGGCTTCTGGCCTGGCTCCAAACACAAAATCTTTTCCATTTGTCTGAGTAAGTTTTTCTGGTGCTGGGCCTCCTGGCCTCCAAAATGACATTCTGGACGTCCTTTGAGAGAAGTGTTTGATAATTTAAGGTATTTTCCATGCAGCTAGATTTAAGGTCCTTAAGCTGACTGTGAAGGATCTGAGAGTTTTGTTGTGTTAACAGCTAAGGGCATTGAAGTAAGATCCATGGAGGGCTGCGAGTCTAGTTTCGTAGTAGTGGGTAATAGTGTTGACGTGGCCAGTCCGGAGTAATGAGGATCATCTGTGGTCTCTCTGATCTGGCTTTCAGTAATACCTGGGTCAGTAGAGGCAGAGGTGGGAAGGCGTAGACTGACAATGCTGTCCAACTGAATGATAGGGCATCCACTTTCCAGGCCAGGGGATAAGTCCTTGTGCAAAATTTTTGTAGCTGGCAATTGTTGGTTGAGGCAAACAGATCTATGTCTGGTGGTCCCCACCTTTGAGTTATCATTGAGAATACTTGTGGGTGTAGTCTCCACTCGTGAGGGTCTGTCAAATTTCTTCCATCTTCTTTAAAACTTCCTCTGCTTTGACACCAAATAACGCATCCTTTTGCAGTGGAGCATCCAGTAACTTTGCTTTGACATGTTCTGGTAAGGTCTGCTCTTTTAGCCAAGCATGTCTACGACACAGACCCTGTGACTGCTGCTCTACATGAGGCCTCCAAAGAATCAAAACCACACTGCAAGGTAGGTTTTCCCACTTGTTCTGCTGCATGCAACAAATCTTGCATCCCTTTGAAATCTAGTTGATCTGTTTGAGGGGTCATTTTCTGTTTTAACTGAGTAAGCAAGTACTGCTGGTATTTAATCATGTGGAATTGGCAGTTTAATGCCCTCATGGCCAAAGTGGCAGAGGTATACACTTTTCCCATCTTTCTAATGCCCTGGAATCTCTTTCCGCAGGTAGTGGATTCTTAGCAGTAGAGGCCTTAACCCCTTTGGGACCCTGGGAAATGGTTTCTGGGTCCGCAGCAGGGCTTTTATATAAAAACTTGTGAGAGTCAGGGACTCAATAGTATCTGTCTTGTTTAGGTGGTGCTGGAGGTAAGGAATCTGGATTTAGACTGGATTCAGTGTAGACATCATCCAGAATGTCTAAAACAGGAGAAATGGCTAGGGGTCTATGCTGAGGCAGAAGAAGAAACTCACGGAGTCTTTTCTTGGAGTCAGAGTAATCTTGTCCTTCCCAGTGGAAATGCTCTCTCATGGTGTGCAGGGTTTCCCCAAAAGAGAAGTCTTCAGGGGGGGAACAGAGGGAATAGACTCCTCAGCATCTGAGACTTCATAGAGAGGGAAGGGGTAATCCTGTTCCTCAGAATCTGCTGAGGAAATGGATTCCTGGTCAGAAGGAAGTAAATCTTCCTCCAGTCTAGGCCTTTTGTCAGGAGGGGGCTAGGAACCTCTGATAAGGGTAATCAGGTCCTCTGCCATTTTGAGCATCTGTTTTTTAGGCATAGGGGCCTGTGTGGGAGCCTGTGGACCCGGTTTCTTAACCTTTGGAAGCTTAGCGTATGACTTAATGGAAAGAGTCGTTGGTTCAAAGACACCTTCTGAAACCGAAGGCCTGTCCATAATCTCCGGATCGCCGCCAGGGCTGGCGTCCGCGAGTTGAAGAGGAACCGGCTCCAGTAGCCCAGTAGATTCTGACTGTTCGAAAATCTCAGGAGCTGGCCGACCACCAACTGCTTCTGCTTCGGGCACCGCGCAAGAAAGACTGAAGAAAATGGCGCCAGCTGCCTCTTTTATACCCCTGCCGCACTGACGTCAGGGAAGAAGCAACGACAACTGACGCCGGACCAAGGCTTGGAATTCAGGCAGACTGCGGGACCGCCTGACGGCAGGATAACCCCAAGTGTGATGACTGCAGCAGCATAGCACGATGAACATCAGTCTTGAGTAAAAACCTTGCCCCTGCTCTTGCTCTGGTACTTGTTGAATGGCCCCCATGTCCATGAGAGATGAGACTTGTTTTTGTGCCTCTGCCCACTGATGTTTTGGCAGATCTGGCCAACCGTTTGCCTTTGGCAGAGTATGGAAATGGAACTTGTAGCCTTGTGACACTGTTTAGAAACCACTTGTCCTGGGTTATGATGTCCCAATTTTGAGCAAAAAGTGCTCATTTTCCCCCTAAGGGTGCTGCCAGAAGATAAGTGCTTGGTGCAGGCAGGGGGAAGTCACTGAGGCTGTTTTCTGTATGTTTGTGATCTATCTTCTCCAGCTTTGGGGGTAGAAGCACCCCATTGCTTGGATCTGTAAGAACCTTGCGTCTGGGATCTGCCCCTAGGGCGTGTGGGTCTGCCCCTCTGAGGTCTGTCCGACAGGAAAGGACCATTTTTTTGTAGGCCAGTGTCTACTAAACCTAGGTGGTTGTACTTGTAAAAAATCTTTGACAGTTTGCATAAATTTAGCTTTGTCCGCCATTTTTTTTTACATCTCTTCTGCCTTAACACCAAACAAAGTATCATGCTGTAAAGGTGCATCTAGTAATTTAACTTTAACATGATCAGGCAGATTTTGTTCCTTTAACCAAGCATGCCTCCTAATTAAAGAACCCGTAGCTACGGCCCTGCAGGAGACCTCCAAAGAATCAAAACCACATTGCAAAGTATGCTTTCCAACTTGTTCTGCTGCATGCAATAAATCTTGCATTTCCTTGTTTTCTGCACATTCAGAATTTAACATTTTCTGTTTAAGCAATCCCATGACATGTTGCTGATACTTGAGCATATGAAAAGTACAGTTTTGTACCTACCATAAATGTAGATGCCCGATAGGTATGCATCTGCAGTCATCACATATGGGTTGTCCTGCTTCAGGCAGCCCTTCGGTCGGCCGGATTCCAAAGTCTGGGTCCGGCGTCGGCTGATGTCGCCCTTTCCCCGATGTCAGAGCGCATGGGGTATAAAAGCATCTACCAACGCCATCTTCCTCAGTGTTTCTTGCCACAGGTGCCCTCAAAGGAAGGCTAAATTTGGAGAAATGCAATAAATTCCAAACATGCACAGAAATATATATATATGTAAATATCTATATATATATATATATATATATATATATATATATATAAAACAAATACACCATAATAGATAACCCCAGCCAGCTAACAGAGGGTAAAGTACCCAATAAATACCACAGAGGGGAAGGAGGGAGGGTAAACCTAACTGCAGATGCATACCTATCGGACATCTACATTTATGGTAGGTACAAAACTGTACTATGTCCTTCAAGGATGCATCTGCAGTCATCACATATGGGTAGAATACCATAGCCAATCTGGGGGTGGAGGATCTATA
>NC_056736.1:370096863-370130273 GCF_019279795.1 Protopterus annectens | reverse complement strand
TCCCACATGTTGCTGCCTTACACGCTGCAGTACTCGGGCCTTACATCGCGGCTATATTAATGCATTACTGTGCTAATATGGCTATGGCGCTGTATACGGCAAGACATGACGTCTCAGCAAGAAACTTTGGTGTAGGCAACAGTGTACACCTTCCATTTCTTGGCTTTCTCATGTTTACTTGGAGGCACACCTCCTTCCTTGATACCTCTCTGACATCTGTCATTTCACTCTACCTTCCAATGACTTCCATCCCTTTCTGCCATTCCCCCTGTGATGTCACCTATCTCCTACTCTGTTCCCCTTCTGTAACTCTTTACACTACTCAGACTGTGCTCATTTGCTATGTGACAGTGGAATTCAGTATCCTTATCCTAATTTGCATCAGATTGCCTACTAATGCTTAGTTACATCTCTTAGACTTGGCTTCCCCCCTTGGCAACCACTACACGGTGGCCATGTTGGTTTTCCTATGCTGGTCCCTCCATTGACATTCCATGTATTGCATAAAACCTACATTTGCAGGTTTAAAACCTTCGTTTTCATGTTTTAAGCAGTGCAGCCCGTTATGGGGCTGCGCTGGGTTTACACATCGGCAATTGCCGAAAAAAAAAAATTATATTTTTGCATGGGGTTGCCTTGCCAATGGCCACATATTTGGCCATTGGCATGCTGCCTATAACATATGCACCCTTTATTTGGAGCTGACATGGCTCCATTGCCGTGTTTAGAGAAACGCATGCTCAGTTGTCAACTGAGTACATTTCTGCAGCTAACACGGCTCTTACACGGGCTGTTCTTGGCTTCCTGGATTGCTAATCAGCCTCATTTGCATGCTATTCGGCTGCAAGTGGGCTGATTAGCTTAGCCATGCCCACTCCGTGTAAGAGCCGTGTTAGACTGACTCTTACACGGACTTTTGGCTGTTCCTGGATCGCGAAGGCTACATGGAGTCTTACACTACTCTTAGACTCCGTGTTAGCCTTCGTGAATCCGGCCCTCTGTCTACTGTGGCATATAGATTAATTAACAATGGCATGGTCACCACCAGTCCTCGCTGGTCATACTTGTTGATGATATGTTGTTTGCAACTAACTAGAAAATACACTATTTTTTTCTTAACTGGAATGCTTGCATGACAAGCATTTGGAATCTGGAGCATATACAATTTAATGTATGTTATATCACCATATGAAAACAATGCAGCAAATATCACTGGAAAACACTGATTTGCAGAAAAACAGAAATTTAGTGTTAGAACTATACATTTGCAGTTTGTGTAGAGTCACCTTTATTAAGATACTGTTTGAAAATATGCCAGCTGTAATTAGAAACCGCAATTAGTTGTAATTCACACCTAATTAGTTCCAGCCAGAAGCAACTCAGAAAATGAAATGCAAAATCATGCGCATCATTATACTGAGAGATGGAATATTGACTTGTGCAAATGTTTATAATAAGATGTAAATATAAAGGCCCTGCACAAGTTTTTTTCAAAATTATGCATATGAAGAATGCTGAAGTATCTGGTTTCTCCACTTCCTAATCAACAAGGGTGTCACAGCACTCACAGAAACACCAGCATTAATATGACTTCCCCTGACCAGGGTATAACTGTTTAACCTTGGCCAAAAGAGCCTAAGGATGTCACTGCAATATTGCGGGTAACTGACATTTATTTTATTATCTTGTATTGTGCTTTCTCTACCATTAACATTGGTGGTGCAGTGTTCTTTCAGTTCTGTCTGACAAAAAACTTTTTTGATAGGGTCACATCTGATTTTCTGCAAATCAACGTTTTCCTACAATAGTTACTGCATTGTTATCACATGGAGTATTTGATTTCACACACATTAAATTGTAAGGAACATTGAAACAAAAACTGCTGATATTATCTGCTTGTTTACTGTATTATACATGGATAATACATTAGGCTTTAACTAGCGACAGGAAAGCTGCCTCCTATCTACTTTTTCTTAAAACATTATCGCCATGTCCTGTTTGCTTTTTTAACATGTTATAATACTGCTGCTAGCACTAGACTGTGAACAGACTTTAACTGCTGGACTATTGGCCGTAATAGGTCTATGTAAAAGCCAGGTTACTTGTGGCTGCTTGAAACTAAATGTATTTCTGATATTGTCTCACTCTAATGTCTTATTACAGTGTGAGTTTTATCCAAGTTGCTAGATATTTAACCTGCTAGTACTATTGTGTATCATTGAAGCTTACCACTATATTAACCACAATATAGACGAAGCATAACAGATTATGTTACTTGCAATTGTAGCTTGTAATTGTAGCTGGTAGCGTACCAATATATTAACCACAATATACACGAAGCATAACAGATTATGTTGTTTCTAAGTGTAGCTTGTCAGCTCATTAACCCAAACCTAGATGATGTTTAACAGATTGTTAATGTTGCTTGCACTATTCTAGAATAACACTGTATTATACACTGCTTTATTCAATGCCTAGCTGATATGAATCTTGCATGTCTGCTATCACTATTATAATCACAACTGTTATATAGCATCAAGTTGTTTTTTTTCTTAACAGTATTTGTGTATCAGTTTTCTGTTTCTCTTTCCTATCTAACTATGCTGTAAGTTCTATTTTAATTATTGCTCTCCATACCTATTCCTATGACTCTTTTATCTATCTTCTACATCTTTCTCCAAAATATTATACTATTGTTACTACTCTCCTACTTACCCTTCTACTGACTTTTTTTTCCACTCAGGACTCCACTAACTAACCCAGAACTAACTGTCCTTACCACTGCCTACCTGAAAATCCTTCTTCCTTGCCTACTACCCCTTTCCTTCACCCCTATCACTACTGTCTGCTTAGAATATACAGCTATTCACCAACTCACCATCTTACTCTTTTCCATATTTATTTTACAGGTCCCTGAATCCATATATATGGTTTGAAATAAAACCTACACCACCTAAAAAGAGGAATACCCACTCCCCTTGATTACTGAAGTCCGCGGATTCCTCTCCAGCAACTGTGCTATTAAATCAGAGCAAAGTATGTGTTACGTATATAGATTTTAAGGTGTCCTCCTAGCCTATTAGTGAGTATCTACATTGTAAGGTACCTGGTCAGCCATAACATATCTCTGTACACCCCACCTCTACCCCTCCTCACTCACTACCTGTCCAGACTCATTCCTTGTTACCTACTTAAGTATCACTTGATTAGCCCTGACCACTTTTAGCCCCTATCTCCCCTCTCACGCCCTATCTCCCTCTCAAGCTACTACTAGTCTAACCAACTCCTGATCACTTTCTGTTCTCTCTCCTTACTCTGTCTTCTTACTGCCACTAGCCTCTCCCACCACTCACCTCTATGTGTACACCCCTCATTCTGTACTTCCTAGCCACACCAACTCTCATCTACTCTACTTCCCCACTCATCTCTTCATCCTAACAAATAGCCCTGTAACTATACTTCCTCTCTCTAGTCTTATATTTTATTCTGTTCCTGCTAGCTGATTCCTTCAGAGCTCTGTGCATAAAATGTTAAATCATACCCACTATTTCTAGACACTAAAGAGCTCGGCCCTGCTGAAAAGCCTTTCTCTGATTGTTTCTTTTTCTTCTCTCACTGTGCCTCTTCCAGTACTACCCGCTTCGCTGCGCTCACTTGCTCCCCTACCCTACCCCTTTCCCACCCACCCCTAGGGCTCTCAACCTTATACTTCTAGACCACACCCCCATCAATTCTCACCCCCAATTATCCTATTACATCACTCCATTCAACTATAACACATATTTCAACCACCAAACCTCCTAGCAATCAAGCACAACATTTATCACTACCACCACGCCCACAATATCTCCACCCTAACCTACTCACCAATCTTACTTCCAAAGCAACTTTATCCTCACACTAATTCAAACATGTATTGCATACAACACCTTTCTCCATAAACTTTTATTATATCAAGCAACCATCTCCATCCTACTTCTACTCTCTACACTCTCTTCATATCACACCCATCTTAATATCACTTTTCCACCCCATGGCAAACCGAACCCATAACTTACCACACACAACTTCTAAACTCTCCTATTACAACCCCTAACTCTACATCCTTTCTAACCCCATCTCTCTATTATAACAAATTAGCAATAAAGCCTTACACCCATACCTCACTCAAGTTATCCAAAATTCTGAATAAACTCACCAAACTATACTTAAACTTACTCCTAAAACTCTCCTGCTGTGGAGACATTCACCCAAATCCTGGCCCTACCTCAACAGAAGAAGCCAAAATAAAGCTACCAACTCCCCATTTCTTCAAGCCCAAAGCATCTCTCCTCCTCCTAAATATCAATGCAAGAAGCATACTAAACAAAATACATGACCTGCATGCCTTGTTAGCACTATACAAACCTGACATAGTGGTACTAACAGAAACATGGCTTAAACCTGATCACCACAATAATGAGATCATAGCCCCAGGTTATGATATCTTGTGAAAGACAGGAAAGGTAAAAGGGTGGTGGTGTAGCAATTCTATTCCAAAGCCACCTCTCACTAGAACTACTTGACTATAATAATGAAGAAATCAACAGCGAGAACTTATCCTAGCAAAATTTAAATTAAACCCAAACAAACAAATAATCATCGAGGGGCATATATGCCCCAGGTAACAACAATCCCATTATGGAAAACGTGTTAAGTTGGTTGTCACTCTCCCTCCCTTACGAAACAATACTACTAGGTGACTTTAACATAGATTGGGCCAACTGCTCCAAAGATTATCCCTCAGATCACATCAACCTTTATGGGTTCTCCCAAATAATCACAACCCCACTAGGACAGACATAACAACCAAACGTCAATCCGTTTTGGATTGGATTCTGGTATCTCACCCCACTTTTGTACATCAATCTGGCTGTTTACCTGACGGTCTAAGTGACCATCACCCCACCTACCTAATAAGGAGCAAGACCCAACACCTACCCAACCTACCTCTACTAAAAATAATACGTAATAAAAAAAGCTTCAGAGCCAATGACTTTAATAAAGCACTAAAGTGCTGCAACTGGCTCCCTCTTAAACAACTACCTCTCAATGAAGCTGTACAATACTTTAACTCTACCTTCCTACATATCCTAGACCATCATGCCCTTCTAGATCCATCAGGACAAAACCCACCAAGCCCCATGGCTCACCAAAGAGACAAAAAAGATAATGAAAGAAAGGGACAAACTCTGGATAGCTTCCCACAAAGATTCTAACACTATCCTAAGGTCAAAGTATACAGAACTACGTAATATAGCCAAAGAGACTAACTAAACTAGACAAGTCTAACTATTACAAAACCTACAGGATAAATATAGCCATAACCCACATAAATTCTGGACCTCCATTAATAGACTACTTCACCCTGGAAAAGCATCCACTCCCACCCTGTACTGCCAAACAACCAAGATGATATTCCCTCAATTTAATAAATTCTTTACAGAAACAGTTCAAAATCTAGCCAATACCCAGAAAAATAATGACACCCCTCATGATCTTTTATCACATATAACAATCATACAAAATAATTTCTCTACCTTTTCCCTACAACCAGTGTCCACTAAAATGGTTGCAAACCTCCTTAGGAAGCTAAAACCAACTACACTAGCTGCCGATAAACTCCTGCTGATTTCCTTCAGATAGCAGCAGACACCATATCCTACCCAGTGTCAATTCTTATTAATAGATCAATCTCAGAACACAAAGTTCCCACCCACTGGAAAATCTCCATATTGTCCCTCTGCATAAAGGTGGCAACTCCTTAGAGCTAACCAACTATCGTCCAATTGCCATACTATCACCCTTATCAAAATTCTAGAAAGAGTTGTCCACTTGCAACTAATGCAATATCTTCAACAAAATAAACTACTATCCACCTCCCAACATGGCTTCAGACCCTCCCACAGCACCACCACTGCCCTTCTCTCCTATACCAACACAGTCAATCACTTTAGAAACCAAGGTCTTTTCAGATCTTCCATCTTCCTCGACTTATCAAAAGCCTTTGACATGGTTAACCACAATCTGCTCCTCAATACTCTATCTAGTCTCAATATTTGCCCTCCACCATACTCTGGTTCAGCAGCTATTTATCAGAGCCAACAAGCAGTTCTCTGGCAAGAAAAGCTGTCCCTCTCTTACCAGTGTCCATAGGAGTCCCTCAGGGATCAATCCTTGGTCCACTGCTATTCTCCTCTTCACTAACGACATTTCTTCTTCACTACCCACTGCTACAGTAGTTCAATATGCTGATGACACTACCATAACCTGTGCTGCCACCAGCATTAAGGAACTACACACCATCACCCAATACAACTTTACCCTAGCTGAAACCTGGTTTACTAAAATACAACTTCTTCTCAACCCAAAGAAACCAAACTAATACTATTCACCCTGGCAGATCATCCAACTCTGACTATAACCTCACTATATGCTCCAAAACAATACTCAAATCACACCAACCAACCACACCAAACTACTAGGAGTTGACATTGATAACCACCTAAAGTATGATATCCATATAGCACAAACCATCAAAAGGTCAACGAAAACTGGGTCTGCTCTATAGAAATAAAAAGTTCATGACTATTCAGACCAAAGCCACTATTGCAAGAAGCCATCTCCTCTCTATCCTTCTCTATGCTTCCCCTATCTTAACTAACCTTCACGGACCGAACTTCACAAAATGGAATCATGCTACAACAAAATTGCCAAATTTGCAACAGACTCCTCAAATAGATCCCATCACTGTCTTTCCCTAATGCAACTCAAGTGGCTGGAACTTCCTCAGCTACTTAGACTCAATCAAGCCATAGTTGCACATAAACTCTACTACTACCCTGAAAAACACCTGCCCTCCAACAACTAATTAAGCCCTACACCACCACTAGAGCCCTGAGATCCAGCAACCAAAATCTCATTCAAGTAATTAGACATAAAATGAAGCAGGTAAATCTCTCTTTGCCTGCACAACAGCACAAACCTGGAACTCACTCCCAAACAATATAACCAGCACTACTTCTTGCACCCATTTCAAACACCTCTTGAAATCCTACTATTCTAACATCTGGCTCTGCTCTTGCTATACCCCAGGGTAGCAACATCTATGCTCCAGTTGCATGGACTATGCTACACTACAACATTTTCCTTTACTGAGCTCTACTGCTATCCCACAGATTCATCCTAACATTTCATCCATCTATAAGCAGTAAACATTCCAACACTTGTACTATTCTGTACCATATCCCTTACCAGAAAAACACTCTAATCTGTTTCTAGACTAACACAATACCTAACAGAGATGATCTTACTCTCATCCTACCTATACCTTTACCCTATTTTATGCCACTATGGACATTTATTTACTTCTCAGTTACACTAAAGCATAAATGTATTACAACTTTATATTTACTAATATTCTGAAGGAAAAAAATTATTTATATATATTTGTATTATTTGTACTACTTGTATATTCTACTAGAGTACTGACTGTATATTCTTCTAGTTATCACATGCCAGGTAAATGGTCCTCTGTACTACTTATAAATGTTAAGAATTGCTTTGTACTGTTTTCATCTAATATTGTATTGTATCATGGAGCTTTTCTCCCCGGGCCTCCGCTGAAAATGGACCTGTGTCCAGTCGGACTTTCCCGGTTAACAAAAATAAAATAAATAAATAAATAAATAATAGTTCCATACTCATGAGTAGTGGTAGAATATATTACTGTCTGAATTAAAAACATGGATAAATTCATAAGATGCACATTATCGGTAGCTCATAATACTGCTTAGATTTTTCTGCCTTCATCAATTTATTTTGACCTCATTAACCTGAAGGATTGTAATCAGAATTACAGAAGTAAATCACCTGTCATTTTTAAAGTTATGGGTTTTAAATTAAATCCTACAACTTATTAATATATGAATTTCTGTTTTTACAGTTGCAGTATTGGCTAGCCATAAATCAAAACAAATGTATAAAAATGTACTTTAAAATAACGTGTATCATTTTTATATTATCAGTGTATGCAAACTCAGTTTGGATACTAATTGATGGATGTAAAATGCATTATTTAATATATGTCCTTTAAATGTTGACAAACCTTTCAAATTTTTTTCTTTCTTTCTTTCTTTATTGATGTATGTATGTATATTTGTTTACTAGGGTAGTGCACTGATCACAATGGACCATTTGCATGCACAACCCGGGTGAAACACATAAGAAATGAACAAAACATATTAACAGATACAAGGATATGCTAAGTAAATACATATTTACAGATGCAAGAATATGTTAACATTCTAATATGGATAATATATATATATATATATATATATATATATATATATATATATATATATATAGTGTGTGTGTGTTTGTATGTGTTTACATATATGTATGTATGTGTGTGTATGTATGGAAAGGCTGCAGAAATACCTCACAAAGAGGATTACCAGCCTCAAACAGATGCCCTACGCAGACCATCTCAAAAAACTCCAGCTTTACTCCTTCGCATATCGCCTATCCAGAGGTGATCTCTGCCTAACATACAAAGCTATGTCAAACCCAGATCTGTTGGACATGCTCCACTTAAAGAAATCCCAATCCTTTTGAGCTACATGCTCTAGGGACCTAAACCTTGTCACCACAATAAACAGAACATGCTGAAGGGATAGATTCCTGTCCCAGAGACTTCCCATACTCTGGAACAAACTACCTATCTATATCAAACAAAGCTCTTCATTAGCACTCTTCATGAAAAATCTTGATAACTGGATAGGAAATAGGAAATTCTCCCTCTGGGATCACTTCTGTGGCTCTGCTCGACATGGGCACAGGAAAATAATTTTCTTGGGTGGCGAAAGCCAGGGTACCTTTTTGGCTAGGCTTATATAGGCCCTAGGGACAATAGCCTAGTACCTAACTATAAACCTATAAATACAGATATGTGTATGTATAGGTATATGTATGTATGAATATATGTAAATATGCATGTATGCATGCATATAAAACATAAGGTAAAATTAAGCTTAACTGACCACTTGCCGTTCATTACAAACTCATTTTTGGTGGTTACATGATAACTTCCTTGCTGTTTAATTGATTTTTCTGCTTCATTGAACTGTTCATGTTATAAAATGACCAAATCATATAAATAATTTTCTAAGTGTCAAATGCATTATAAACAATGAAGAAGGAAAGCCAATACTGTTAAATGATTTTTTTTTTAATTTGCTTGCTTGTCTTTAGCTGGAGCAATAGATTAAATGCACTAATAAAATGTAACGATATCTCTTTGCAATCAAATTAAGTAAGAGGAGGACAAAGATTTATATGAAAATGCTTGCTCTGTAATACAGTTTATGAGAATCAAAACTCACAAAAAAATGTCAGTCTGAAAACCAGCATCCTGTCAGTAATTATATAGTTAAATGGGTTTTATTTAATAGCACGTTTTAAGAGACACATCTTAAATTGGTTGCTTTTCACCATCACACCTTTACTATTATATTTATAACAAATCCACTAATCTGGCTTGCATGTGGGTTAAAGTAATGCACTTATTTCTAAATTACCCAAATTTATACATTCTATCATAATTACTTATTTTTAATGTGCCAATTTACTGTTATTTTTACCTGATAGGGGGTTCTCCAAGTCATATAATAGAATTACTGCCTTCAAATGAACAAAACAGTTTCACTTGCAATCTCTCCTTTAATAAAACAATATTCTTGGTTCATCTGTTATATCGCTGAAGAATGAAGCTCCTGAGATAAGAATGAATTGTCAGCCCATTAAAATTAGGTCTGTGATAATAAAGGAAGTGTGACGTGCATAGATAACAATGAGCTGTCAGCTGACTGAAAATAACACTGAGCAGCAGTACACAATCCTTTAACATTGAAATTAACAAGAGCTATGCAGTCTTTGTATGCCATTCCTCAAATTATGATGTTCACAATATGCAGTCAGTTTCATGACGGCGTATACAGGTTTTGTATTGGAATAGACAACAAACGCATCCATGTACCACAAATTCATTTTAACCATACAAAGACAT
This sequence comes from Protopterus annectens, assembly GCF_019279795.1. NCBI lineage: Eukaryota > Metazoa > Chordata > Ceratodontiformes > Protopteridae > Protopterus > Protopterus annectens. The sequence continues at coordinate 370,120,165 of NC_056736.1, read as the reverse complement.
GCTTAGTGAAATTGTTTTCTCTATGCAAATTACGCTGCAATGCCCTTCTGTTCCATTTGCATGGGCACACAGTGACTATCATCCATAACTAAACTGGGTAGCCTCTACCTCCAAAAAGTTAGGCATGTGGTATTATGCCTTATTCTGTCTTCAGAGATGGCTTGACATTGCCTGGTCTACCACCTTATGTATGATCTGTGCTAACAAGGTGCCTAACGGAAACCCACATGCACATGTAACATTACGTAACGTATTACTATGTTAGAAAAGAACAAGAGGTACCCGACCACGGCAAATAAAATCATAGGATTTTAATAACAAAATGATGGCGAGCACTTTCACAGCCAAAAAGCTGCTTCATCAGACAACTCAAATAAACCAATACCAACTATTTAAACCCATGTTGACCAATGAGATAGTCAATACAATTAAATATGCAAATAACCTATTTAAAGACTAAGAGCATGATATTACATAGAACTCTCAGACTAAAACATATGATATCCTAAAATCACATTATAGAATAACTAGAAGACGTGTATAAAAAATGCATAAAACATATGTATGTAGAATACATATGTTATCTATGCGGGGGTCTATTCAAAAATACAGGTTTATTAGAGACTTTTTCATTAATGTCCCTACCCATATTAGCTTGCATCCTTATTATCCATTCAAGTTCTTTAGTTTCAACCTTATTCCTGTTGACCCCTCCTCTAATCCCTTGAGGGGACTATCTCAACAACTATGAACCTAAATTCATGGGATGCAGCAAATTCTAAGATGTGTTTTGCAAGGGCAATGGTCTCTACCTTCTTGGAAATATTGTGTAAATGTTCTCTAATACAGTCTTTTAACCTACGTGTTGTCATATCTATGTAAATGGAATGGCATACTATACAATAAGTTAAGTAGACCAAATTAGTGGCGTTACAATTTGTTATTAATCTAAACCTTAATTCCTTTATGCTGTCTGGATGTGAAAACCTCCCACTGCTATCTAAATGTTTACAAAAATTGCATCTACTCTAGGGAAAGGTACCATAGCCATATTCAGAGGGACAAGTAATATTCTTGGGACCATAGTTGGGACCACATAAAAGTCTCTTCAGTGACTTTTTATTCTTACAAGCATACCGAGGAGTGTCCACAACCAACCCCCTAATCTGTTGGTCAGCACATAGAATATTCCAATTCCTTTTATTAACATCCTGTAATAACCTGATGTTACTAGAATAGGTCACTGGGATTCTCATAAAATTACATTTGGGATATGTTTGTTCAGCGGTCCTATTAATATCAGAAAAATAAGGTCTACCTTCTCCCTCTCTCATTCCAAGTGTATCCATCATCACTGATTGTACCTCCTTCTTAGCATAACCTCTCAATAAAATTGTTCTCTAGATTATATAGTTCACTCCTGAATTTATTCTCATTAGCTGTCAATCTCAATACCCTTAAGGCCTGTCCTCTCATAACATTATTAAATAGATGCTGTGGGTGCATACTGCTCCTCTGAACATACGTATTCCTGTAACATTCTTTCCTAAATATTTCTGTTTCAAATTCTCTTGTGGGCATCCTACAGACTTTGACATCCAAAAAATCAATAGATGTAAGATAACTATTAGCACTGAACTTAAGAAAATGGGTGGTATTATTAATTCTATTTAGAAAGGATTCAAAGGCAGATTCGTCCCCTTCTCATAAAAGGAAGAGGTCATCTACAAATCTCTGATAAAAAACTATGCAATCATGCATATCCTCTCTCAAAATATTTCCTTTTTCCCATACGGCCATGCCAATTTTAGCATAGCTATTGGCACATGAAGTGCCCATAGCTACGCCATCAATCTGCCGACACAGATGCTGTTCAAACATGAACTTGTTGTTCTCAAGGATTATCTCTACCAAAAAACACAACAACTCAATAACCTTAAGCTCATAAGTACCATCTTCCACTAAATATTGCTTAAGTAATTCAACCCGGAGGTCATTAGGAATGACCGTAAATAAAGATTGTACATATAAGGTTATCATCATACAATTCCTTGTGGGTGGTCTATTATTAACATGATCAAAAAGATCTCCAAAAAAGTGTTTAGCATCTTTCAAAATATAATTATTCTTAGCCAATATAGGTTTTAAATGTTGTTCACCATAAACTGAAAGTGGCTTAGTATTCCACCACGCCCCGCTACTATGGGCTTCATTGGGGAGACAGAAGGATTTTTATGTATTTTAGGCAGTGCTTGGACTATAGATATTAAATTAGTTCATCTACACTAAAATAATTGTAAAGGTCAAAATCAATAATTTGCCATTACAGACATTTAAATAAACCATTCCGTATAGATCTATTACTTTGTTCAATAAGTTCATGGTTAATACTCTCATAGATCATAGAAACATTGAGCACTGTTAACATAGCATCCCTGTAAAAATTATAATCCATGACCACTAGGGGTCCCCCTTTGTCCGCGAGCCTAATGGATATGGACCTCTATTGTTGAATAGACCCCTGCATAGATAACATATGAATTCTTCATACATATATTTTATACATTTTTTTATACACGTCTTCTAGATTTTCTACAATGTGATCTTAGGAAATCATATGTTGTAGTCTGAGAGTTCTATGTAATATCATACTCTTAGTTTTTAGATAGGTTATTTACATATTTAATTGTATTGACTATCTCATTGGTCAACATGGATTTAAATAGTTGGAATTGGTTTGTTTGTGTTGTCTGATGAAGCAGCTTTTTGGCTGCGAAAGCGCTCACCATCATTTTGTTATTAAAAGCCTATGCTTTTATTTGCCATGGTCTGGTGCCGCCTGTTCTTTTCTTACATTTTGGTCATGCTGCTGGCGGACTCGTTTGCCTGCATCACCTACTCGTTTTGGTTTTGTATATTTTTATATTGTTTGTGGTACAGAGACATGGCAGAAGGTACTGTTCAAGTACCTGAGTTGGATTATGTGCCTGACATGAATAACTCCAGGAGATTAAGACAGAGGGATATTCTACATTTTATTCAGAATAAAGAGAATCCATTATTGAATTTTCAACCAATTACCCTGGTCCCTCAATTAGATGCTAACTGTGAGTATGATTCAACAGCACTTAAGAAAGACTTTCACAAACTTGAAAATGATGTTCAGAAACTTAAACAGCTTCAGCTACAAAGATTTCACTTTGAAGCCTGTATCAATTTAAATATCATACCTCGTGGTCTCCGGTTGTTGAATATGCCCAGGTACGGTACTGTTTATAAAGATTTATTAACCAAGTGGCAGCAAATAAACTTAGAGACGAGTTTTAATTATATGCATCTCTTAATAGACTATTTTAAACCAGAAGATTTACTGTTCTCTAATATGTGCAGAATGCAAACTGAACTATATGAGAAATATCCACCTGCGGTGGTGGATGTTAAGATGGATAAGTCATTGAGGTAACAGCCGCTTATGAGTCACAGTTGCTGTCTAATAAAAAGAAGAAGCTTCAAAGGGACTCATCTGATTTTGTTAATGGCCGAGAATTTGCCTGGCCCAGGGAGACGAATAAGAATTTTAGTAATAGATCGAACATTAATGATATGGAAGTTCCAACTCAGGTAAATGTTGAGGTTGATTCCACCTTAAAAACTCAGAATGGTGTGGTGACGACTGAAGTGGTTTTACAGTGAACTCCTCCCTCTACGTCTGCCACCCATGCAACTCCATTGAGTACTATCAAGTCAGCTAATGTGCCTGCTCAAGGAGGAGCGTGGAAGAAGGATGGCGTGCATGTGGCAAGTCATTTGAATTATATAAATGATCTACAAACTGTGAGTTCTGCTAAGAACTCTTTAACAACATCTTATCCTATCCAGACCACACATTTTCGTGAGCAGTCCCACAGTTAAGGCCATTTGAAACAGAAGGCGTCAGCAGAGGATGACAATGCGATGACTTTAAATAAGATGTGGCAGAGACAAAACAGTTGCTAGTATGGAATTTGTCCAAACGGATACTCACTGAAGAAGAAACAAATGTATTACATAAAGGTATGCCCTTCATACCAGCCAGTAAAATGATATTGACTGAAAATATTATTGAATTAAAAACTTTCACACCGCGTAACTTAATGTTGAGAATACAGTTCGGTGCTAATATTGTTAAGTCTAATAGCACACAAGCTTTCAGAAAATTAAGTAGTTATGTACCCATTAATCATGGTGTCACTGAAACTTTTAAAAAAGCATGCTTGAAGGTCATTTATAAAATGTATGATGACAATGTAAAAACAAAATGTTTTGTGAAATTAAGTAACAGGGAAAGGGCAGCTGTAGAATGTTTATGTCAGGATCAATCCATAACCATTAGGCCTGTGGACAAAGGGGGACCCCTAGTGGTCATGAATTGTAATTTTTACAGGGATGCTATGTTAACAGTGCTCAATGATTCCATGGTCTATGAGAGTATTAACCATGAAAGTATTAAACAAAGTAATAGATTTATATGGAATGGTTTATCTGAATGTCTACAATGGTGAATTATTGATTTTGACTGTTACAATTATTTTAGTGTAGAAGAACTATTATAGTCCAAGGACTGCCTAAAATACATAAAAATCCTTCTGTCCCCCCAATGTGGCCCATAGTAGCAGGGCGTGGATGGAGTACTGAGCCTCTTTCAGTTTATGGTGAACAACCTTTGAAACCTATATTGGCTAAGAATAATTATAATTTGAAAGACACTAAACACTTTTTGGGAGATCTTTTTGATCATGTTAATAATAGACCACCCAGAAGGAATTGTATGATGACAACCCTAGATGTGCAATCTTTATTTATGGTCATTCCTAATGGTTCAGGGTGGAATTACTTAAGCAATATTTAGTGGAAGATAGCATTTATGAGCTTAAGGTTACTGAGCTGAGTTTTTTGGTAGAGATAATTCTTGAGAACAACATGTTCATGGTTGAACAGCATCTATATCAGCAGATTGATGGCGTAACTATTGGCACTTCATGTGCCAATAGCTACGCCAACATAGTCATGGCTATATGGGAAAAAAGAAATATTTTGAGAGAGGATATGCATGATTGCATAGTTTTTTATCAAAGATTTGTAGATGACCTCTTCCTTTTATGGGAAGGGGACAAATCTGCCTTTGAATCCTTTCTAAATAGAATTAATAATACCACCCATTTTCTTAAGTTCAGTGCTAATAGTTATTTTACATCTATTGATTTTTTTAGATGTCAAAGTTCGTAGGATGCCCACAGGAGAATTTGAAACAGAAATATTTAGGAAAGAATGTCACAGGAATACGAATGTTCAGTGGAGCAGTATGCACCCATAGCATGTATTTAAGAATGTTATGAGAGGACAGTCCTTAAGGGTATCGAGATTAACAACTAATGAGAATAAATTCAGTAGTGAACTATATAATCTAGAGAACAATTTTATTGAGAGGTTATGCTAAGAAGAAGGTACAATCAGTGATGATGGATGCACTTTGAATGAGAGATGGAGAAGGTAGACCTTATTTTTCTGATATTAATAGTACCATTGAACAAACATATCCCAAATGTAATTTTATGAGAATCCCGGTGACCTATTCTAGTAACATCAGGTTATTACAGGATGTTTATAAAAGGAATGGGAATATTCTATGTGCTGACCAACAGGTTAGGATGTTGGTTGGGGACACTCCTCGGTATGCTTATAAGAATAAAAGGTCACTGAAGAGACTTTTATGTGGTCCCTGTCACAAGACTATTACTTGTCTCTCTGAATATGGCTATGGTACCTTTCCCTGCAGTAGATGCAATTTTTGTAAACAATTAGATAGCAGTGGGAGGTTTTCACATCCAGAAATGGAAAAGGAATTAAGGTTTAGATTAATAGAAAATTGTAACACCACTAATTTGGTCTATTTAACTTATTGTATAGTATGTCATTCCTTTTATATAGGTATGACAACACATAGGTTATGAGACTGTATTAGAAAACATTTATACAATATTTCCAGGAAGGTAGAGACCAATGCCCATGCAAAAGACATCTTAGAATTTGGTGCATCCCATGAATTTAGGTTCATGGTTGTTGAGATAGTCCCCTCAGGGATTAGAGGGGGCCAATAGGAATGGGGTGGAAACTAAAGAACTTGAGTGGATAATAAGGATGCAAGCTAATATGGGTAGAGGCATTAATGAAAAAGTCTCTGTTAAACCTGTATTGTTGAAATGACCCCTGCATAGATAACATATGTATTCTTCATACATATTTTATATACATTTTTATACATTTTTTATATGCGTCTAGATTTTCTACAATGTGATTTTAGGATATCATATGTTGTAGTCTGAGAGTTCTATGTAATATCATGCTTTTAGTCTTTAAATAGGTTATTTACATATTTAATTGTATTGACTATCTGATTGGTCAACGTGGGTTTAAATAGTTGGAATTGCTTTGTTTGTGTTGTTTGATGAAGCAGCTTTTCGGTTGCCAAAGCGCACACCATCATTTTGTTATTAAAAGCCTATGATTTTATTTGCCATGGTCTGGTCCCTCCTGTTCTTTTCTTACATTTTGGTCATGCTGCTGGAGGACTCTTTTTCCTGCACCACCTACTCTTTTTGGTTTGCTATATTACTATGTTACTTTGTTGTCAGATTACTATAAATGATAATACTTTTTTATATAAATGGGGCCATCTAATCACATTTGTAAAAACGAGCAAAGATGTGTCATGTGTGTCTGAGAGATGAACAGCATTTGCAGCAATTATCATGGTGCCATGTGATCATATTACAACACAGCTAGTTCAGGACTAGGACATGCCACTTTTGTTGACTGCTACCCTTTTCAAATAGCTTTGTGCCCAGGATACAAAGGTTACTTTCAGAATTCCCTCACAGGGGTTGGGAGGACAGCCTAATGGTTAAGGTGTTTGCCTTACGAACACAAAGTGCATGGTTTGAGTCTCACAAGGGGTAATTGGCTAAGCTTAAAATGGCTCGCAAGGGCAGTTAGCTTAGTACTAATCTATGAACCTATAACCATTACAGGACTGAATCACAAACATTTGAGACCCAAAGCAGGACACTGAAAATGTATGCAAAACCCATATTACCAATGGAACTCTATTAAAGTGTGAAACATTCCATTTTCATAGGTTCATGGGTGTTTACTAGACTAATGACCAGAAGGGACTTTTTAAGCCTAACCATGCATCCCAAATCTGGTGCGCTTGATAAGTGTAAGGACTAAGCAGGGGTCTGGAAGATGAACCATTTACAAGCTGCCTGTGTCCATTAGAATCATAGTCCAAGTTACACTTGAATTGGGTTAGGGAGTAACTCTGCTTCACATGGATGGGGAGCCTGTTCCAGAGATGGAGTTGTCTCTGGGATACATACCTCTCTCTCCAGCAGGTCCTATTCATATTACAGGCAAGCTTTAAGTCTTTAGAATGGGTAATTCTAGTGCTGTTTGTTTCTGGATATGCAGGAGGTCCATTAGAGTGGGGTGTGACAATGCCCTGTATGCCAGGTGTAGATCTCCCCTCAACAACCTGTAGGAGACAGAATACAGGGATAGGGCCTTAAGGCAGTCTGCATAGGACATGTTACTTATGCCCTGTATTCTTTTAGTGAGGAACCTCTGCAAACAATCCATTTGTTGGATATGCCTGATTAGGTACATACCAAAGGGGGTATTGCACTCAATGATAGGTCTAATGAATGCCAAATTCAATGGAACAATGACTTTCTTGGATCTAGATGCCATACCTTTGTTTATAAGTTGTGCAACATAGAATGATTTTCCTCTGTACTATAGACATGTGATGGTCAATGTCTAGATTACTGTCTATGTGTATCCCCAAGTCCCTGACTACTAGGTCAACTCTTAGGGGTGTGTTGTCAATTTGTTACCGGGGTGGATAACTTCCTGAAGGATACTATTATGCATTTCTTGGCATTTAGTTTTAATACTTGTCTCTGACACTGGTTGTTTGTCTGTCTCTGTCAGCCCTTCCTGGAGAACATTTGTGCCAGTATGGGATTCAATGACAGCTCCTAATTTGCAATCATCTGCAAATTAGTCAGCCAGCATCTACTGACATTGGCTTTGACTTCAGGGAAGTAAATGTCAAAAAGGAGCAGTCCCAGGACCAATACCTGAGGGTCTCCTCTTGTGAATGGCCTCTTTGTAGAGGTGGCCTCCCCAATTCTAATTTCCTGGGTCCTGTCTGTGAGCCAGTTGACTATCCATCAGGTGACATAAGGGTTTGTATCTAACCTCCTGTGTTTGTCAACAATTTCTGAGTGGGGTATCATGTCAAATGCCTTGACCAGGTCAAGGTAGGCAGTGTGAACCATTTTGCCCTCATCCATTGCTTTGGTGACCTTCTCAAAGAAGTCCACCAGGCTGAGTTGGAATGACCTGTCCTTGACGAAACCAAACTGGGTTTGGCCCATTGTCACTAGATTTACTATGTTATTATTGATCATTTCCATGATAACTCTTTCCATGGCTTTGCATATAAGACCAATGAGACTTATGGGTCTGCAGTTTCCTGGAGATTATCAGAATTACATAGCTATAATCCAGCTTTCTGTATGGCAGCAAACACCCGTGTAACCTCCATACATCTCTCTTCATGGTTATATTACCTCAGAGGTTAGACCAGAACATGATTACAGATGATTCCAAGTATTGTGTTGCTCTCCAGCTAAGATTGAGAATCACTTTGTGGTGGAGTTTTGGTTGGCACAAAGTTGAAGCCGGAAAATGATGACATTTCATGCAACTGTACTTACAATTTTGGGATAAAGCTGCTTGGCATCTTATAGACTAAATCCTCTATTAGGTTTCATAACCCTTTCCTTTTAGAACTTCTATATTGTTTGGGCCCTCAAACTTTGTTGATCTTTATTCATATGGTCTGCATCTTTTAAAGCCATGAGCATATTTATTTCTTTGAGGTGCTCACTTGTAATGATATTTAATGTAACAGTCTATAATAATATCTCTCTGTTTGCAAGTTCAAGTAAGGGTCCTAAAATGCTTACTTTGAGATTATTTTGCTTAAATGCCTTTCATAAGCATTTTTCAGCCTATAGCAGACATTCAAGCTATTTGCTGTTTTTTTACCAAGTATTGTTTCAGATTAAACATCTTGGATGGTGTTAAACATTGGTGGTGCAGTGGTACAGCAGTTAATGCTGTTGCCTCACAGCAAGAGGTTTTCCAGTTCGATTCTCGGCTGGGGTGCCTTCTGTGTGGAGTTTTGCATGTTCTTCCTGCGTTCCCGTGGGTTTCCTCCCACATTCTAAAGACATGCTTCTGGAGCATTTCTCCCTGGGCCTCCGCTGAAAACAGGATCTGTGGAACCTAGTTGGACTTTCCCGGTCAATAAATGTTAAATAAATAAATAAAAAATAAACATGTCAGAATTTCTGAACCTTGCTTTATTCAACAATGTTTTATTCCATTGTTCACAAGGGTTGTCACAGCTAAGGTTACAGTGTCATCTTGATTTTAATGTTTAGATGTCAGATGTGCTCACAGGGCAGCTGGAATGAAAAGGCAGAGTAATGCTTAGATTAGTCTCTGACATTTTTGCATCCCAGTTTTGTCTATATGCTCAACACATTTAATGTGAGGTTGTGAATTACCTACAGATGACATGATATTCTTTTGAAGAGCAGAGAACTACTTGCTTGGAATTTGCTCAGTGTTTTGTTTTTCTCCTATTATTGGTGTGTTCATGATAACTATGGAAAATCATATGGCAAAATGTAACTTAGATGCGACTACATACACCGCTCCGATACTGTAAGACCTAACTAGACATGTCACTAGACTACACTAGACTAGACTCATAAATAATAAATATCTTCATGGTACTATACAAGTTTCTAACACCGTATGTCTTACCTGGACATGGCTCCAGTAATATTTCTTTCAGTACTCTTTCCATCTTTTTTCTGTTTATTTTTTAATGTTTTTTTTTTTCTGCAGTCTTAGGAAAATAATAAGTTAATCATATGCTTCTGTTTCCAAAGAAAGTCCAGAGAATTCTGCCCCTTGGCTAAAAGATTAGCAGCTGCTCGCTTTCTTTTCCTTTTGTGGCCCTCCCAATCTCAGATCCAGATTCACCTCACTGGATAACAGATTCATTTGCTGTGCTAAACTGGCAATTTGAATCTCTCCCTCCTCGTATTAATGCCACATGTATTTACTTCTTTTTATATAGCTATTTGTGATGGCTACATTTTCATGGTTCTATGTCAAGGCACAATTTTTTAAACATATTACTGATATGTGTTGGTTATAGTAAAACTGTTAAATTAGCAATGTGTGCTTGCCAGATTGTAGAGTACTACTATGCCTCTTATTTTGACAGACATTTCCACAAACTGTTCTCTGTGTGCTGCTAGTATGTCAATATTTGTACAAGCTGTTTCCTGATAGTTTTTTGTGAGTTTCTAGTACTCAGTGAGGTGATATCCAGCAGTGATGTGTATTGCTTGTTGGTTGCCATTAAGAAGATGGCTGTTTAATGTCTAGTGGATTTTTTAACTGAAGGAAAGACACAGCACAGATTAATGTGTTACTCATGACTAGTGAATGTTTGCTGGTCATTTACTGAAAAAGAAGAGGAGTGTTATTCTGTGATTTTGTTGCAGTGTCTTGATTTGAAACTATGGAAGGTGGTGATCAGTGGAGTGGATTGGATTGCAGATATGGCCATGCAGACAAACAATTTTCTAACAGTGACTTTATTTTATATTTGGAACTACATTTTATGCATCTGTGGTCATCTGGCTTTGAAAGCATGAGGCAAATTCTACAACCTTATATCCATCAACGAACCTTAGATTCACTCACCAAAATCTAATCATCGTCCAAAAACCCAAGCACCCTGTTGGTCAACTTCTCCTATCCTTCTCCTTAGCTAAAAAATGTAACTCTCTCCCCCCAACTGTGTGGACCTGCAAAAACCTTAAAAACTTTAAATCTCATCTACATTCCTACCTTTATCTAAACTGGAAATGTAACTGTACTCTTCACCCCATACCCCCCAAGCTCTCCTCTGCTTTTACTCCTAGCTAACTGCTCTACCTAGCTAACCTCTCTCACAAATATAGTTAGAATAATATCTAAACTATAATTTCTAGCCTCCAGGCTATTTGCCTATCTTTCTCTCCTAAATAAAATTGTCATTGTGTGTTTTCTTTGCTGAATGCCACTTGCTGATTGTTATGCTAAGTTCACTTTGTAATCATTCATGTATCTAAACCATGCATTGTACCATGCTTGCATTCTGTACATGTATCTAAACCATGTATTGTACCATGCTTGCATTCTGTATTTATTGTGTATGTATTATGGAGCTTTTCTCCCCGGGCTTCTACTGAAAACGGGCTCCTCAAGCCCAGTGGACCTCCCCGGTCAACAAACTGGAATAAATAAATAAATAAATAATAAATAAATAAATTCCAAAAGATTCATGGACGTCTGTGTAGTGTACTGAGTTCAGCACAAATATTGCAAGAAACAAGATAATATGCTAATATATAATAGTATGGGAACACTACCTCAGTGCAATGCAACAAGAACCATTGGTCACTTATGCCAGTGTAATGGTATACTTGACCAGAAACTGCATGCCAGACAAGCAATGCCCATAAGTAAATATAATCACACTCACAGGACATATAAACAAGATGTGTCCAAAAATGTCCTTAATTGTCTGCTGATCTACTGCAATGGGTGACAGAACATATGTAAACATCAGTAACTCTCCCTGTATACTCCATACATCAGCAATATATTGTGGATTCCACCATAAGATGTAAGGAAAAAGGAAATATTTATAATATATATATATATATATATATATACCTGCAGAATCTGTTGGAATCTGCAAAAAAAAAATCTATAAAAAGCTTGGATGAAGTGGCATACACGGCCACAAAGCCAGCACTGACGGCAGTTAACAAATTGACAGTGCAAGATGTGTGTTTAGGGGAGAATGTGCATAATGCATATACCCTAGGAAATAGGGTGATAGAAAAGCATATGGAAAGTGAGGGTACAAAAGATGGGCACACATGAGGGAAGAGTGAATAGGAAGGTCAGGAAGAGTCTGAAGGGCATATGGATAATAATTATTTGTCTGAGCAGTCCCTTTTTAACCTTTTTGGAGAAAAGAAGCATTGGTGAAGTCTTTGGAAATGGAAAAGAAGAAAAGGCTGAATAAAAACATAGAACAAATACCACACCACAGGACACAACAAGGTAGGTAATATTAAAAAGAAAACACACATAAGGACTTTACAATATGGATCAACGAAAGTGAAATAATAGGGTAGGGATGCAAATCAACTATTATTCACCACACCAAATCACAAAGCAGTGCTGTGATGTTGACAATTGTGTGACAGTCACACAAAGACAATTAGGACTGATGTTAGTCATATGATATGAAACACTACCTAGGGAAAATGGTCAGTGCAGTAAAGTGCTCTGGAGGAGGTGGAGGGAACTGTCATTGTCACTCATCTGGTACAATTGCTCTAGATTGTCCAGGCCTGTCATCATCATCATTATCACAATCTTACTGTCCTCTTACATCCTTAGAGTTGAAAACTGGTGGCAGTGGCTGTGCTTGGTGTCATCTACATCTATGGGTGAGTGGGCTGACTTATGATCCGGATTCTGCAGCATGACAGTAAAACATACTGCTTACAGTAACATGCTATCACACTGACAGAACAAAATGCAATTTATGCTGTTTTACCAGTTTTCACATATGTACCGTCTGGAGGTAACCATCCTTTGGTGAAGGGCATATTTTGAGCAATAACCCATCTGTAATTGTGATGTAACACTTTTAAATATATGCAACCCTAACACTTTTAAATATATGCAACCCTAACCTAATACATGTCTTGTTGTTCTGTATGTTAAAAAGTGAAGCACTATACATGTGCAAGACAGCAGTGTCATCAAAACTGCAAACAGAGTAATGCAGACACCTTCACAGACCAGACAAGACTTGATGTCCTGCAGCTGGAGATGGAAGTTCTGACAACAATGCTGATGTATTACCAACCTAATCAATAATGCATGGGCTGCCATGCATACTGTATGTGTATCAGGACAGTGCAGTAATATGTCTCTGCAGTTAGCTTGCTAGAAGTATAGCCACCTGGTTTCACTGGGGGTTGTTGTTGTCTCACTTCTTTGATATTTGGTGTTTAACTCTTAGCCTAGAGGGTTTCTCTTTGCCTTATAAATGTTTGTCACATATCTGTGTATTTATTTCTGCTCAATATCTGAGCTGTTTTGCATGCTGCTATCTACCTGCAGTGAACTGAAATACAAGCTGATGTAAGTACACTTTGTTCTGCACTTGCATTGTCTTACAGATAGTACTGCATTTTATTTATTTGTTTCATTGACTATTAATTGAATATTGTGGTCTCTCTGCAGTTATTTTCCTACCCTCCCTCCCTGTTCTTGTTGTGGTATTAATCTTGACGGCTTTGGAATTGCCCACCTCTCTTGTAAATTTGTGTTTGGACACTACTCCTGGGTTCATCTCATTTGCTCACTCAACTGAGCACAGTGAGATCATATTTTGATTTCAGGCACTCCAACCAGTCCCATCTCTTCAGCACTATCCACTGTGTACAGAGAGAGCATTTGGGAAGGGCAACCCCTGTCGTCTCTTAATCTTGATCTATTTCATCCTTCTCCACTAACAAAAAAAATATTTATACTTTATTCAGCTGCTCTTACTGTAACTGTCTTCTACTTTCTTTATTATCTTAGTTTGCTGTTCTGTGTGCTCTTATGTGCTCAAGTGCTCTTATTCTGCACTTATTATTGCTTGTTAGTAGCTTAATTAAATGTACATGCTATTCTAAGCATCTTAGCTTTGGTTTTAGCACTTGTCCTTCAGGCCAGTTGTTTTACATTTTGGGTTTTTGTGGACAAACCCTGCTCTCCCTAAGTTCACCAAGTATTCAGAGCACTATGTCTGGACAATTCCCATCAGTTCCCCTGCCAGTCTGGTTGACATGGGCATACTGAGACAGTGTAGCAACTGCCTCATGTTCACGGACAGTCCCCTTCTCCTAGCACATAATTCTTCTACTTGTGAGAGATGCATCTACATCAGTAAGCTGGAATCCATGCTCTCTCACACCACATTCAGTACTCCTGACAAAGAGGAGATTGCCAGTAAAAACACCGCACCACCCACATCACAGAGTCACACACCCACCTATATAGGGGTCCTAAACAAAAACTTATCTAAACAGCAGAGACCCCCAAAACACACTCACAAATATTCCACACACAATGCCAATCACATCGCACACAGTAGTCAACATACAAGTTTCTCACAAAAGCATCCCATTAGGCATAACATTAAACCAATGCAGCCCATAAGGCATAACAATAAACCAAACATACTAGTCATTGGCGACTCAATAGTGAGACACACTGATGTCCCCCCCTCAACAGGCTCAACAAGGGTAAGGTCATGGTCAGCTGTTTGTCAGGCGCTAGAATCCATCACATCATGCACGCACTTAAGTCTCCCCACATCAGGTACAAGTATGACTCTGTCATTGTCCATGTTGGTGTGAATGATTTGAGACATACCTCCCTGGACTATATGAAGAGACATGACTGAGCTCTCAGAGTATGTGCTACAGGCAGGTGTGACCCTAGTCCTGAGCAGCATCCTACCTTCACCAAGAATGATGCCTCAATACCAAAAAAAAGTGTTGACTTCAACAATTGGCTTAGTTTCTGTTGTCTTTCCAAAGGGATCCAGTATCTGAATGCCTGGGATGACATGGTTGACAGGCCTCGATGCTTTGCCAGAGATGGCATCCACCTGTCACCCCTGGGGTTCCAGATCTTGGCCAAGGCTCTAGCCTCCCCTATGGGTCTATAGTACCATATCGAATGGTAAAAATGTCAAATGCTCATATGAGCAAAAACACGAGAATGAACTTGATTTTTTTTGGACGCAGTACAGTGAGGATTGGAATATTTGCCCTTTCCTCACTGTAGTGTGACCATGGAGTTGGAATATATATTTAGCGGGGGGGGGGGGCACAGCCCCCCACAATAGCAAGTCCGTTCTTTTGCGTTTTCACTCATATGAGCGTTCAACATTCTTACCATTCAATATGGTAATATAGACCTTCTCCCATTCTGCCTTTTTTAGGCTATGTCCCAAAGACAAATCTTCCAATATGAAAGATCTGTCAAAAAGCAAATTGAAGGTCATGCTGCTCAGTGCTAGGAGCCTTAATCTGAAAATGCACTCACTGGAGCCTCTCTTCACACTGGAAGATGCTGATGTGTGTGCAGTCTTGGTAACTTAGTTCAGGGCTGTGGAGAGCAGCCCTGCCTTACCAGGCTATACCTCATTCCACACTTTCTGACCCCAAAATGAGATCAGAAAGTCTAAGGGTGGTGGAGTGTCTATCTTCATTAAAAACAGGCACACCTCCAGACTGGATTACCAGCATGACACACTGGAATTACTCCAGGTGCAACTGACAGTTGGCAAGACACCCATCCAAGTTATAGCCAGCTACAGACCCTCCTCCATGTCTCAGGACAGCCACTGCTCCTACCTGGACCCACTTGACTCTATCAAGGTACCCCCCCCAACACCTTGATCCTTGGTGACTTCAACTACCCCACCATAGACTGGGTGAACTATTCCTGCACTAATGCACTCACCCAATGATTCCTTAACTTCATCAACTCTAACTCACTAGACCAGCTGGTCTCATCCCCCACAAGGGGAGATAACATACTGGACTTGGTTCCCACCAACATGGGAGACTGCTGCACCAATCCCTTACTATGTTCTTCCCTGGTGAGATCATATAATCAGTCTGTCTCATTCAAAGTTTCTATCCCACCCAACCCCTCCCCAGCCATAATCAGGCTAAAAAACTTCACAAAAGCTGACTATACCCTCCTAAGGGAGGGTATCTGTGGCTTCACACCACCACCCCTCCTCAGAGGATGCAGACAACTATGCTGAACAGTATGCCAATGCAGCTTACAATCACCTGTACAACTGCATGGACCCAGCCATACCCACTAGAAATAAAACCTGCTCCTCAAGGAAACACAAACCTGTCTTGTGGACATCCTCTATCAACAGGCTTTACAACAAAAGGAAGAAACTGTTGTCCAAGTGTAAAATGGAACAAATTCCAAATCAGAAAGTCTCCTTCCCCTGCCTCAACAAGCAAATTAGATCACTAGTGAAAAACTCCAAAGCCAATTATGAGTCGAAACTAGCCTCCAAAACAAAGTGAAATGTGAAAGTCCCTCTTCAGTTATCTTAGGAACCTCCATGGCAAGGCCCAAGTTTGTTCTGAATTAGTACTTAATGGACCACTTACACTGATCCTGCTGACGTAGCCAATCTGCTAGCTGATAGGTTCAGTGCAAACTTCACCCCCATAACGCCCCCCAAAGGCCCAGTCGACATCGCCGATACTTGCCCATCACCTTACATCTCCATAGATCAAGTGTTAAAGGCACTATCCAAGGCAAAGAACACAGCTTCCATGGGACCTGATAATATCCCAGGCTGTATTCTGCACCATGTCCAGCAAGAACTAGCTTTGTCATTGAGCACCCTATTCAACCACAGCCTAATTACAGGCTTCATTCCAGCAGAGTGAAGAACCACCATTGTCATCCCCTTGCACAAAGGTAGCGCCACTACTGACCTGGAAAAATATTGCCCCATTAGCTTGACAAGTCTGATCTGTAAAGCCATGGTCCGTATCATTACGGATCTCATAAACAAGGACATAGGCAATCTCCAAACACTCGACCCCACCCAATTTGGATTTGTCAGGAGAAGATCTTGCCTATTGAACCAAATTGATTTCTTGAGACTGTCACCAAGGCCCTGGATGAGGGAAAACCAGTACATACAGCTTACTTTGATCTTGCCAAGGCCTTTGACACAACCCCCCAACTCGGGCATCATTGAAAAGCTAACACAACTTGGTATTAATCCCTCTCTCATCAGATGGGTGGCCAACTGGCTCACAGATAGGAACCACAAGATCAAAATAGGTGGTACCATCTCCAACAGCAGACCTGTCACTAGTGGTGTTCCCCAGAGATCTGTCCTGGGACTCCTACTATTTGGCATCTATTTCTCAGAGATCCAGGCAAAGATAAAGGGCCTGTGGCTGACCGAGTTTGCGGATGACTGCAAGTTGGTTGTTGTCATTGACTCCCCAAAAGATGTTAACATACTGCAAGAGGGTCTCACAGCTACAAATAACTGGTGCCAAAGTCATGGCCTTAAGTTAAATGCAAAAAAATGTATTATCATACCACTCAGCAAAAATATGGCCCCTACTGATTACCACATCAACGGCAACCTGCTAAGCACACAACCCCATGGTGAGAGACCTGGGTACTCAGGTTGACAACAATCTCACATTCAACCATCATGTGGTGGCAGTGGTCAGAAAAGCCTTTTACTTGGTTCATCTCATAAGTAAAGGGATTGCATCCAGAAAAAAGGAGGTTACTACCTCTCTGTACTCCTCCCTCATTAGACCTATAATTGAGTATAATGCCCCGTTTAGTATGTACCTCTCCAAACACCTGCACCAACTGGAAAGGCTGCAGAAATACCTCAAAAACAGAATCCATGGCCTCCAACACCTGTTCTGTGTGGACAGGCTCAAATCACTATCACTTTACTCAGTATCATACAGATTGCATAGAGGTGATCTGTGTCTCGCCTACAAGGCAATATTGTACCCTGCCCTACTAGAGATGCTCCATATCCATAAGTCAAACTCCTCACATATTACCCACTTGATTGGCATAAATCTAATATGCAACATCAACAAAATCTGCTGGAGAGACAGGTTTGTCTCCCAGAGGCTGCCCCATCTTTAGAATAGACTTCCCATACATGTCAAACAGAGTACCTTGCTGACCCTCTTCAAGCGCAACCTTAATGAGTAAATTGGAAATTACAAATTTGTCCCAGGGGTTCCACCTTTGTCCCTCAATGACATGGCAACAGGTGCTGACTGAGGTTTTTTTTGGGGGGATAAACTCTTGGCTAGGCTTGTACGGGCCCCAAAGCCATTACCCTAATAACCTCCTATGATCCTAATATAACCTGCACAGTGACATGCATGCACTCACACACAGTAATGTATTACCACCTGTGTTTTATCAAAACATGTTCAAGATTATTATATATATATATATATATATATATATATATATATATATATATGTATATATATATATATATATATATATATATATAGATGTATATATTATATATACATCTATATATATATATATATATATATATATATATATATATATATATATATAATATATACATATATATATATATATATATATATATATATATATATATATATATATATATATATAGTTCACTGCGGTGGTGGTGCTGCGGTAGCGTTGTCGCCTCACAGTAAGACGCTGTCCTGGTCAATTCTTAGCTAGAGCATCTTCTGTGTGGAGACATGCGTGAATGGGCGTACCTTCGTTGAAGGTTGGGTGTCAGAGCTGGCAACTCGGCAAGTAAAAATCTACTGCCAATCATTAGTGGACCGGAGTTCTGCTGTGGCGACCCCTAATCAGAAAAAGCCGAAAGACACAACAATCTATATATAGTTCGATATGATGTGCATCTTTTTTACAAATAATTTATTTTCCCATTGTACTCTCTTATGACAAAATTGCAAGTGATTTTGCAAAAAGTAAAGATAATAGTGTGCTGTCTGACTTTTAGTCTCACTAACTACTCAGGTTTTTCCTATAACCACATTCACACTGTGATGTCAAGCATTGCGAATAATTAAAATCTTATCTCTTTAGTGGAGCTGCATCCTATTTATAT
Organism: Protopterus annectens; assembly: GCF_019279795.1. Lineage (NCBI taxonomy): Eukaryota > Metazoa > Chordata > Ceratodontiformes > Protopteridae > Protopterus > Protopterus annectens. The sequence continues at coordinate 370,101,186 of NC_056736.1, read as the reverse complement.
TGTGTGTTCACTACTACATCATCATGTATTGATTTTCAAAGAGAGGTATCTTTTTCTTCAAGAAATAATCGAGACCTTGCCCTTCCAGGAAGAAAAAAAAAACTATTTCTGATGCATTTAATATGGAAATATATTAGTTCATACATTAATAGCTAGTGAAGCATTGTAGGCTCAGTTTTTCATGATGGCATCGCAGAGATTTTCATTTCTGCGAAAATTTTCAGAAGGCTGTTTTTACCATACCTCTCAACCTCTTATAGCAAGAAAGCTGGACAAAGCCATAAATAAAAGTGGGACAAAGGCCAAAAAAAAAAAGAACATTTTTTAAATATTGCTCTTATAAACTTAGAAAGTTGATAGAATAACAGTTTTGCATTAGCATGAATTTTCTGAAGGGTATGAAGTCTGAAACTCAAATGTCTGTTATTATTTTCTAACTTCAATATTTAATCATTTGTCCCTAATTTGCCAGAAAAACAAAATTTTATGAAAGATGGACCAAAAACATGAGGTAAAAATCTGGACATTCTCAGAAAATCTGTACAGTTGAGCGGTATGGTTCTTACCAACATTAAAATACAGAACAGCATACTTTTTGCTTTAAAAAGTATTTAATTTGACATTTTTTTTGGTAAGGAGGTTATATCCAAATTCAAATATTGTTAATTAACACTTGTTTTAGAGCATGACCAATTCACTTTAAGCCAGAAAAGGTGTGAACCAAACTAGGCCAAGATGACAGCACGACAGCTGTCCCATGTCAAATATATGAAGGAATGTCACCCCACATGGCCACATAACAGCCACAAGGTAAAGCATAAAGCACAAAGGACATAGGGACAGGTATATGCTTAAAGGTGTAGTAATATAATCACAGTTGTCCCATGTGCAATGTACAAGTACAGTGATTTGCATACACATGCTATGCTATGTACACATTACCATAACAATCTCACATCGTATTGTTAACTAACATAATAAAATCATGCTGGAGTCTGTTGCACAGAATATGATATGGGATGAAGTAGCGGCCAGAGAGATTGAAACAAAGTAAAGAAAAGCTCCTAATTGGAAATACCCTGGCCCAGATGCAGTACCTAACTTCTGGCTAAAAGTATTAACATCTTTACATGAAAATTTAACCATGAGTAAGAACTATTTATATGCACACCCCAAACAGACACCAGCCTGGTTAGCAACAGGAAAAACAAAACTCCTACTTAAAAGCAAATCTGCAAAAAGTGATGTGCACTATTAGAACAGATAGGATCTATCATGCACTATCGCAGATAATAAACTAAAAATATCAGTACAGGCAGAAAAACTTAGAAGATATGCAGATAAATATACAGGAAAAGTACAAAATAAGCAATTTATTGATTGCCTAAAATGTTTTATAGAGAATTTGGGAAACATGGCAAAAGGAATTGAAACGCCACCAAAAAAAGAAGAAATAGATACATTTTGGGAAAATATCTAGGAAGACCATGTGGAGCATAACAAAGATGCTAAATGGATAAAAGAAGAAAAAAAAGAATAAGAAGCTCAGATGTACAGGGTATCCAATGGGATGAAGTAACAGCCCGAGAGATTAAAACAAAGTTAAGAAAAGCTCCTAACTGGAAAACCCCAGGCCCAGATGTAATACCTAACGTCTGGATAAAAGTATTAACATCTTTACATGAAGATTTAGCCATGAGTAATAACAACAGGAAAAATAATACTCTTACTTAAGAGCAAACCTGCAAGCTACCCTAAAAACTATAGACCAATAATTTGCCTTCTGACAACATATAAACTATACACCAGAACTGATGTCAACAGAGTTTATAGTTCTTTAGAAGAAAACTTAATCATGACAATAAAACAAAAGGGTAATAAAAGAAAGTCATTTGCAACAAAGGATAATTTGTTATTAAATAAAATCATAATGGAGAACTGTAAAAAGTGGAAGAGTTCAAGTATGGCATGGATAGACTACAAAAAAGTATTTGACAGTATCCCACATTTATGGATAAAATAGTGCTTAAAATGTATAATATACACCCTACACTGATCAATTACATTACAGCACCCATGAAATAGTGGCAAACCGCTTTGTAGTTATGCCATAATAAAGGACAAATGATCATTCCACAGATAAAAATTCAAAGGAGGATATTTCAGTGTGACTCTTTGTGAATGCTGCTCTTTTGTCTTGCCCTTAATCAATAAAGCTGTCTACTTAATAGATTGGTTCATGGCCACAATTTGGCTCCCAGAAAACAACAAAGAGTAAAGATTTCTCATCTACTTTTTTGTAGATGATTTAAAACTGTATAGTTCATCACACGAGGGACTGAAAGCACAACTGCAATTGGTCAAAATATTTTCAGATTTATTTTATTTTATTTTAAAGAAAAGCTCCTAATTGGAAATACCCTGGCCCAGATGCAGTACCTAACTTCTGGCTAAAAGTATTAACATCTTTACATGAAAATTTAACCATGAGTAAAAACTATTTATATGCGCACCCCAAACAGACACCAGCCTGGTTAGCAACAGGAAAAACAAAACTCCTACTTAAAAGCAAATCTGCAAAAAGTGATGTGCAGTATTAGAACAGATAGGATCTATCATGCACTATCGCAGATAATAAACTAAAAATATCAGTACAGGCAGAAAAACTTAGAAGATATGCAGATAAATATACAGGAAAAGTACAAAATAAGCAATTTATTGATTGCCTAAAATGTTTTATAGAGAATTTGGGAAACATGGCAAAAGGAATTGAAACACCACCAAAAAAAGAAGAAATAGATACATTTTGGGGAAATATCTAGGAACACCATGTGGAGCATAACAAAGATGCTAAATGGATAAAAGAAGAAAAAAAAAGAATAAGAAGCTCAGATGTACAGGGTATCCAATGGGATGAAGTAACAGCCCGAGAGATTGAAACAAAGTTAAGAAAAGCTCCTAACTGGAAAACCCCAGGCCCAGATGTAATACCTAATGTCTGGATAAAAGTATTAACATCTTTACATGAAGATTTAGCCATGAGTAATAACAACAGGAAAAATAATACTCTTACTTAAGAGCAAACCTGCAAGCTACTCTAAAATCTATAGACCAATAATTTGCCTTCTGACAACATATAAACTATACACCAGAACTGATGTCAACAGAGTTTATAGTTCTTTAGAAGAAAACTTAATCATGACAATAAAACAAAAGGGTAATAAAAGAAAGTCATTTGCAACAAAGGATAATTTGTTATTAAATAAAATCATAATGGAGAACTGTAAAAAGTGGAAGAGTTCAAGTATGGCATGGATAGACTTAAAAAAAGCATTTGACAGTATCCCACATTTATGGATAAAATAGTGCTTAAAATGTATAATATACACCCTACACTGATCAATTACATTACAGCACCCATGAAATAGTGGCAAACCGCTTTGCAGTTATGCCATAATAAAGGACAAATGATCACTCCACAGATAAAAATTCAAAGGAGGATATTTCAGGGTGACTCTTTGTGAACGCTGCTCTTTTGTCTTGCCCTTAATCAATAAAGCTGTCTACTTAATAGATTGGTTCATGGCCACAATTTGGCTCCCAGAAAACAACAAAGAGTAAAGATTTCTCATCTACTTTTTTGTAGATGATTTAAAACTGTATAGTTCATCACACGAGGGACTGAAAGCACAACTGCAATTGGTCAAAATATTTTCAGATTTATTTTATTTTATTTTAAAGAAAAGCTCCTAATTGGAAATACCCTGGCCCAGATGCAGTACCTAACTTCTGGCTAAAAGTATTAACATCTTTACATGAAAATTTAACCATGAGTAAGAACTATTTATATGCGCACCCCAAACAGACACCAGCCTGGTTAGCAACAGGAAAAACAAAACTCCTACTTAAAAGCAAATCTGCAAAAAGTGATGTGCAGTATTAGAACAGATAGGATCTATCATGCACTATCGCAGATAATAAACTAAAAATATCAGTATAGGCAGAAAAACTTAGAAGATATGCAGATAAATATACAGGAAAAGTACAAAATAAGCAATTTATTGATTGCCTAAAATGTTTTATAGAGAATTTGGGAAACATGGCAAAAGGAATTGAAGCACCACCAAAAAAAGAAGAAATAGATACATTTTGGGGAAATATCTAGGAACACCATGTGGAGCATAACAAAGATGCTAAATGGATAAAAGAAGAAAAAAAAAGAATAAGAAGCTCAGATGTACAGGGTATCCAATGGGATGAAGTAACAGCCCGAGAGATTAAGACAAAGTTAAGAAAAGCTCCTAACTGAAGTACATCAGCCCT
>NC_056736.1:370093869-370096363 GCF_019279795.1 Protopterus annectens | reverse complement strand
GCTTGCAGTCCAAATAACTGGGAAAATGTACTCTTACATTGCAGTGGGAAAAGGAATAGTATTTATCATCAAATATGTACTGACAGCAGACGCACTTTACACACTTATGCATACCTGCTGGTTTAGCATTGACTGAGGAAGGTGATAACAAAAAAGGAAGATCCCTGTTTTCAAAATGAGACTTTAATGTTTTAGTCCTTCTAAAAGAAAAGGAAGGCTCATTACCCAAGGAAAACCTAATATTAGGGTCACTGACCAAAATCCTCCAATTGTCTCTTAAGATATTTCTAAATGTTTTCATATCCCTCCCTGCAAATAGGTAACGAGAAACTTTAAGCACTCAGTCAACATTAGATTTGCAAATGCTGGTGCCATCTTTGACCCCATAGCAACACCTCTGACCTGCCTGTAAATATTATCTTGAAAATGAAAAAAAGTATTGTTCAAAACTAAAGACATGAGTGTGTAAAGTCTGAACCCTCTTTGTGGGAAATTTAACATACTTAAACAAAAAATGTTTAACATAATTCAATCCCTCAGTATTGGGAATGCTTGTATACAAAGCAGCTACATCCAATGTAACCAAAATGCATTTAGAGAAATCCACATCAATATCAAACAACATATTTAAGAAGTCCCACGAATCTTTAATATAGTGGGGAGTGACCTGTACCAAGGGATTTAGGACAAAGTCAATATAATGTGAAATGTTCTCTGTCTTTGAGCGTTTATTAGAAACAATTAATCTGAACGGAGGATCCCTTTCATTCTTGTGGACCTTAGGGATGCCAAAAAGTTTGGCTAAGCACGGGTTAGGTGAAGACATAAACTCAAATTCCTCTTCTGTAATACATGAACCTTCCAGTAAGGACTTTAACTTTTTATCAATACGTTCAAAGTTAGAGTACACAGTATCAAGAGACACCTTTTCATAAAAATCATTGTTGTCAAGTTCCTCATTAATCTTGTTAACATATCTTTGTTGGTCCATAACCACTATGCCAGTACCATTATCCGCCTTCATGACTCTCACATTACCATCATGAGTCAAGTCAGATAAGGCTTTACTCTCATCAATGGATAAATTGAACCTTTTATTAGTGGAATTGGAACCTACAGCATTTCTAAAATCCTCCTCACAGACCCTTAAAAAAGTAGTTAAAGTATTATTCAAAGGAGGATTGATACTTTAACTACTTTTTTAAGGATGAGGAGGATTTTAGAAATGCTGTAGCTTCCAATTCCACTAATAAATGGTTCAATTTATCCATTGATGAGAGTAAAGCCTTATCTGACTTGACTCATGATGGTAATGTGAGAGTCATGAGGGCGGATAAAGGTACTGGTATAGTGGTTATGGACCAACAAAGATATGTTAACAAGATTAACGAGGAACTTGACAACAATGATTTTTATGAAAAGGTGTCTCTTGATACTGTGTACTCTAACTTTGAACGTATTGATAAAAAGTTAAAGTCCTTACTGGAAGGTTCATGTATTACAGAAGAGGAATTTGAGTTTGTCTTCATCTAACCCGTGCTTAGCCAAACGTTTTGGCATCCCTAAGGCCCACAAGAATGAAAGGGATCCTCTGTTGAGATTAATTGTTTCTAATAAACACTCAGACAGAGAACATTTCATATTATATTGATTTCGTCCTAAATCCCTTGGTACAGGTCACTCCCCACTATATGAAAGATTCGTGGGACTTCTTAAATATGTTGTTTGATATTGATGTGGATTTCTCTAAATGCATTTTGGTTACATTGGATGTAGTTGCTTTGTATACAAGCATTCCCCATACTGAGGGATTGAATTATGTTAAACATTTTTTGTTTAAGTATGTTAAATTTCCCAAAAAGAGGATTCTGACTTTACACACTCTCATGTCTTTAGTTTTGAACAATAATTTTTTTCATTTTCAAGATAATATTTACAGGCAGGTCAGAGGTGTTGCTATGGGGTCAAAGATGGCCCCAGCGTTTGCAAATCTAGTGTTGACTGAGTGGGAGGTGGATACTCTTGTTCATTTGCCAGGTTTTCAGTCTTTGAAGTTTTATAAGAGGTACATAGATGATATTTTTTTGTGTGGGAGGGTGGTGTCAAACAACTAGAAGTCTTTGTAGAGTCTCTTTCAGAGAGCATTGGTTTTTTAAATTTTGTCATTGCAGACAGAGGCCAAAAAGTCTCATTTTTAGACACCACTGTTAGTATTGATTGTCACAAGAACTGTTTTAAGTCTACTGTACATAGAAAAAATACATTTCGCAATAATTACCTGGATTTTAATAGTTCTCACCCTTTTTTCATGAAGAGGAATGTACTTAGGGGACAATTTATTAGAATATCCATGTTAACCTAGTGATGATGTAGACTTTGAAGTTGAATCTAATTTTTTGTCACACCTTTTCTTACAAAAGAATTACCCAGCTTCTCTCATCAATGAAGTCAGGAATAGTGTTAGATTAGATAGAAATGTTAAATTTAGACCTAT